>NC_133373.1:43107652-43213276 GCF_049309525.1 Garra rufa
CCAAAGTTATTCGCTCGTCCAGTTCCAGGAAATGTGACTGTTCCAGTGTTTTCTGCAGCCAACAAACCGGCTCCGTCGCCCGTTTGCCTGCACACAAAAGTCGTTCCCACGGCTACACAGATAAACCCCCAATAAAGTGTATTGTCTGGTGTCCCGGCCACGGCCGATGGTGTTTCATGTGTCGTAAGAATGCCCACTAACCAGTGCTCATCTCTAACGTTACACACAAGCACAGCGCACATAAAATCGACACAGATCGATTGCGCTTCACAACCGGCCACGGCCGATGGTGTTTCACGTGTAAGAATGCCCACTGCAGTGCTCATCTCTACACACAAGCACAGCGCACTTAAAATCGACACAGATCGATTGCGCTTCACAACCGGCCACGGCCGATGGTGTTTCACGTGTAAGAATGCCCACTAGCAGTGCTCATCTCTACACACAAGCACAGCGCACATAAAAATCGACTCAGATCGATTGCGCTTCACACGTGGTAACTATGCCCGCTTCACAGTGGCCACAGACACCACATTATGCACGTCAAACGGTTTCTGTGAAAACGAAACCAAAAGTGCATTCGCTCTACGCAGGCGAACGTTGTTTGGAGTGTGTTAAATGTGCCCGCTGCCCACAGCCACATCCACACACAGACATAATAGTTCCCGCTATCAGCGTGCCCCATGCCTCAAATATCACGAGCACGTTTTGCATGAAATCAGCGTGCATTCGCTCCATGCAAGCGAACGATGTTTGGAGTGTGTTAAATGTGACTGTTCCAGTGTTTGCTGCAGCCAACAAGCCGGTTCTGTCGCCCGCTTGCCTGCACACAAAGGTTGTTTTCACGGCTACCCAGATAAACCCCCAATAGAGTGTATTTTCTGGAGTCCCGGCCACGGCCGATGGTGTTTCACGTGTAGTCAAAAATGCCCACTCCTCCAGTGCTCATTTCTACACACAAGCACAACCTGTCATACAGACCCTGCGAACATAAAATCGGCTCAGATCGATTGCGCTTCACAGTGCCCACAGACATCACATTATGCACGTCAAAAGGTTTCTGTACAAACGAAACTAACGTGTATGCAGGCGAACGGTGTTTGCAGTGTGTTAAATGTGCCTGTTGCGACACAACCACATACACACACAGACATAATAGTTCCCGCTATCAGCGTGCCCCACGCCCCGAATGTCACGAGCACGTCTCTGGTGCCACAGCATACCGAAACCACTCCGTTAATGAAAGAACGGAGCGCGCTTCGTATTCAGCCTCTAGCTATTCATGCAAACGCATTGGAAAAGCTTCCAGGGGTCTCGAAATGGGTGCTGGACATTATAAAAGGAGGCTATTCGCTACAGTTTCACCGACGTCCGCGCCGCTATACAGCGCGCGTCGAGACCACAATGCAGACAGAAGCAGCACACCTGCTTCGAGCCGAAGTGGCGAAACTATTGAGCAAAGGGGTCATAGAGCCCCTTTCTCAAGCTCAAAGCGAAGGGAGGCTGTACAGCAGATATTTCCTGGTACCGAAAAAAGACGGGGGTCACAGACCCATATTAGATCTAAGGCAACTGAACAAAGCGTTGGTGAAGCGTCGGTTCAGGATGCTCACGACCAGAAAAATCCTCGCGCAAGTTCGCCAAGGAGACTGGTTCGTGTCAGTGGATCTGAAAGACGCGTATTTTCAAATACAGATAGCGTCACGTCACAGGCGATCTTTGAGACTCGCCTTCGAGGGCCAGGCATATCAGTACACAGTCCTGCCGTTCGGTTTGTCCCAGGCACCCCGTACATTACGAAGTGCATGGACTCAGCGCTCGTTCCTCTCAGACTGAAAGGCGTGCGCATACTGAACTATTTGGACGATTGGCTGATTCTAGCGCAGTCTCGCTCAGTGCTTGTACAGCATACGACCATGTTACTCGATCACCTCGAGAATTTGGGTCTCAGAGTCAATTGGGCGAAGAGCTCACTATCCCCCAGTCAGAAAACTTCCTTCCTGGGCACAGAATTGGACTCGCTGTCAATGATAGCGCGGCTGTCATCACAGCGCGCAGCAGACATTCAGCGCACAGCGGGCTCGTTCCGCTGCGGCGCGTCTGTCCCGCTCAAAAAATTTCAGAAAATGCTGGTCTCATGGCCTCAGCGTCATCAGTTCTGCAGCTGGGTCTGCTATGTATGCGTCCACTGCAGTTCTGGCTGAAAGCGCGCGTCCCGCGTCAAGCGTGGGCGCCCGGTCGGCTTCGTATCACGGTCAATCAGTAATGTGTCACAGCCCTGAATCCGTGGAGAGCAATCGACTGGTACCAGTTAGGTGTAAGCCTGGGGACTTCCTCGAGAATAAAAGTGGTGTCTACGGACGCGTCCACCTCGGGATGGGGGGCTCTGCTCGAGGGTAGACCGTCTTTTGGCCAGTGGTCAGAACGGGAAAAGCTCCTGCATATCAACTGCCTCGAAATGTTGGCAGTACAGAACGCGCTGATGCGCTTCTGTCCCCAAATAAAAGGAAACCATGTATTAGTCCGCTCGGACAACATGTCAGTGGTTTCCTATATAAATCGCCAGGGCGGTCTCAGGTCCAAAAACCTATACAGACTTGCAGAACGCCGCCTGGTATGGGCTCAGCGCAACCTGCGCTCGCTGAAAGCAGCGCATGTGCCGGGGCTTCTAAACATAGGGCCAGACAGACTGTCCAGGAACAATGTTCCAGCAGGCGAATGGTCTCTACACCCACAGACAGTACAACTACTGTGGAAGAAATTCGGCAGAGCGGAAGTAGACCTGTTTGCGTCTCCGAACAACGCTCACTGTCTGGAATTTTGCTCAAAAAGCAGAGACGCGCTGGCCCACGAATGGCCCCGCCGTCATCTCTATGCTTTTCCCCCCGTCTCTCTCCTACCTCAGGTGATAGAGAGGGTCAGCGAAAAAGGATGTTCAATACTGCTGATAACGCCGTTTTGGGAAAACCAGCCCTGGTTCCCAGCGCTGATGCAGCTGACGAGCACTGTCCCGTGGCCGATACCAGTGAGGAGAGTCCTTCTCTCTCAGGCCAGCGGCTCGATTTGGCATCCTCACCCAGAGCTGTGGTCCCTTCATGTCTGGGCCACCAGCGAATATATGATGAACTCCCTAAAGGAGTATTAAACACGATCACGCAGGCTAGAGCCCCGTCTACGAGACGGCTCTATTCCTCAAAATGGTCAGTGTTTTCGGGCTGGTGCGCAGCTCGCGGCTCGTCACCCACTAACTGTGGTGTGATGGAGGTGCTTTCCTTTCTACAAGAGCTGCTGGACAAGGGCAGAACCCCGTCCACGCTCAAAGTCTATGTGGCGGCCATAACAGCGTTCTCGAGCACAACGCTAGGTCAGTCAATAGGAAGGAACGATTTAGTTATTCGCTTCCTGAGGGGAGCTAGAAGACTAAATCCCCCCAGACCTCCCACAGTCCCCGTATGGGACCTTTCTGTGGTACTAGAGGCCATGAAAGGTGGACCATTTGAGCCTCTGCAGACTATTGATTTGAAATACCTGTCTCTTAAGACCGTGTTTCTGCTGGCTCTCGCTTCAGTGAAGCGCATAGGGGATTTGCACGCACTCTCTGTGAGCGCGACGTGCATGGAATTTGGACCTAATGACTCTAAAGTCATACTCAAACACAAACATGCACGTTCCAAAATCACTCAACACACCGTTTAGGGCACAGGTCATCGCGCTGTCAGCCCTACCGGTCAATGATGAGGAAACGGACGCGAGCCTCCTATGCCCAGTCAGGGCATTACGAGCTTACGTGTCTCGCTCGTCTGCTTTTAGACAGACAGAGCAGCTTTTTGTTTCGTTTTACGGGCGTCCCAAGGGACTGGCCGCGTCGAAACAGAGCTTATCCAGATGGATAGTTGATGCTATTGCGTTGGCATATGCTTCCAAGGGCATGCAGTGCCCGCTAGGTGTCAGAGCACATTCCACGAGGGGCGTGGCCTCATCGTGGGCGTGGTCGAGTGGGATTGCCTTGCAAGATATTTGGACGGCGGCGGGCTGGGCCTCTCCGTCTACATTTATAAGGTTTTACAACCTGGAGGTTCCCGCCTTACAGGCCAGATTGCTGTCAGTCTAGATGTTCAGTGTTGTCTGACCTGATGTTATCAGCTCGGAATGCTGCGTCTACTGAGCACAGCTCTAGGGTCGACAGTGAAAGTGATAGCACAAGATGTGTCTGAGCAAACTGTGTGAAGACCCTTATTTTTACGTCAGCTCAGGCCGTAACCCCGCCCTGTATGTACGTTTACTTAGCGTCTGAGTGACGCTGCACTATGTGGAAGAGTGCGGCATTGCCCCTCCCTCTTCCCCGGACTCCCTGTGAGTTCCATAGGTGATTATGAACTGTATGAACCCCGGGCTTTCGCCCTTGGGTCTTTGGTGTCAGATCTCACGATGCACGGCGTTTTACACTGGGTCCCCTAGCGTAAGATACTTCTTACGCAGTACTCGTTCCCTCTTGTAAGAGAACGTACTCGGTTACTAACGTAACCTCGGTTCTCTCTAGAGAGGGAACGAGTACTGCGTATCTTGCCGTGCATGCGCACGCTCTGGTTGCTTTGATGATGAAAAACCAGATAATAGCTGCCTATGAGCGATATTTATAGGTCTAGACCACGCCCTTTTAGGCGGGAAGCTACGAAAAGGGCGCGAAGCGACGCAAAGGGCGCGAAATGCCCCCATTGGATCTGGCGTCGCGTCAGGCCTCGCTCTAATAGGCTGCTGCAGTTGCCGCAGAGCAGCCAATAGGCGCGCAAGCTGTTTCGCCTATGTCTGTATGCTGCTGCAACGCGCTTTACATTATTTCAAAATTAAGGATAATTTTTGGCTTCAATATCTCGCAGAAAAGGATTTTCCCCTAGCGTAAGATACTTCTTACGCAGTACTCGTTCCCTCTCTAGAGAGAACCGAGGTTACGTTAGTAACCGAGTACGTTTGCTGCTTTGGGAAGGGGCACAGCAGGGCGGAACGCGGTCTACGCAGTTTGCCAATCGCAGCGCACTGGGACTTCTGACCAATCACAATACTTTTGACTTTTCGGAAGGCGGGACCCGGAACTAATCGAGCCGTTTGTGAAAGCTGGGGAGAAAGCTATTGTAATAATGTAAATTATGTGAAAAATAATGCGTTTTTCGAACAACTAAGCATGTGTGCATGTTCAAGTACACGTCAAAAACAAATTAAAGACTTTGTAAAGGAGCATAATAGGACCCCTTTAAAAGGAAAGAGCAAAGGGAAAGCCTTTGGGCCAGTCCACACAGAGTTTAGGGCTGTGCAATATATCGAACGATATTGTGAGGCGCGTTTAGTCAATGAAGCCGGTGCTTTGATTAGTAGTAAATCTCCATCACGTGCGTTCCGCTCAGGTTCCGCTGGAACGGCAATTGATACACAGAGACGTACATCTCTGACAAGCTACGCCATATCGAGCTTAATATCGCATTGTTTGACAACATAGACAACATTTACATCTTTTATGCCAAGATTCAAACCCATGGTCTCTGTGTACATCTGACTGCAAAAAGCATATTGCTCCAATGACAGAACAGGTTGCACTGCACAATCAACTTTTTCGAATAATGTTATTTTGGACGTTTCAGATAACATGCTGACAGCGCATTGCTAAATGTGATGCAATAAGTATGTGCAATATGTTTTGAACCAGCCAGAACCAGTTTATACATAGGTAGGTCGTATGTAACATTTACAGGTACAAAATGTACATTTTGGCACATTTTGACTGATGTTGAAACGTACAATTTTGACATACTGAAACATTTAAAATGTAAACATAATTATATATTTACAGCTAATAAACTTAATATTTACAAATCTTTTGTATCACAGAGATATTTGTTTAAATGCACTTTTCCTACCTCTGACTAACCAAAGCAGTTGTCTGTCAAAGTTATTACATAAATATTTCACATTTTAAATGTTGCCAAAAAGTCAATATTGTGCATTTAGATGCTGTCAGTACATCAATATTGTATGTCTCAGTGGCTATATAAACATAAGGAAATGTTTGTTTGGTACAACCACGTTTTACATAAAAATACATATGAATATGAGATGAGATCACGCTGTATGAACTGCAAGGTATGGTGAGTGATTGAGAGACTAAAAGTTTAATGGGTTTTTTTTTCTTTTTCTTTTTTCTTTCTAGAAACCAGTGCTTCACATGATAACATCTTCAGCCTAATCAGCTAAAAAATAATATTTATTAAGATTATACCAACAAGTACATTTTTAATAGTCATGTTTCCACTTTGTTCTTTACTACAGCATATTTCCTTATGGTCTCACCTTAGCAAAAGTATGTAAGTAAGTTCCTCCCATAAGTAACTCCCACGTACAACCCACTAAGAATGATTGGTTCAGATTCTCTATAAATCAGCAGTATGTCCAGGTGATCTCTAATGTACGTGGTGTTAAAGTAAGTATCACTTCTTTTCTAAGTATATAGGCTGCACAGCTTTCAGCAAATATTAATTTATCTAACATAACTAATCTTCTATATTGTTATTTTCCAAAGATAGAATATAACAAATGATCAATTACAGAGTGGTGTCTGTATCAAACACAGATCTTATGTGTTAGTTGTGTGTATTGGCTACTGTATATGCTGTATATACTTTATTTGTGCTCAGATGACAAACAAATATTTATTTCACATGTTACAATGCACAATTAGGTCTAATGATTTAAGTGTAAGTTTTAAGTACTGGACGCACTTTAATATTGTCTAATAACATACATTAACTTTTGTTTTCTCAGGCTAAATGATGGTCACAATTATTGCAATTATCGTAATGTTGAAGAAATGTGCTTCATGTTTTGGTTTATTTATTCAATTCAAAGATTTTTTTAAATGGATAACAGACAAATTGGTTCATCATGATAAGAATAATAACAGCAAAACAGAAAATCCTACTCATAGTGATAAAAGTTGCATAAAGGTTATATTGTGTCAATACAATAAAGTAATAAACATGCCGCAATCTACGTAGAATTATTTTTAAAATAATTTTTCACGAATAGTAAATCTATATGCATGAAGTACATCTCTATATAGTTTCTCAATCTTGCTCCTTGCACCCCTAGTTGATGAGTTAAATCTGGTATGGAAAAAAAGGAGTATTAATATAGAGGGCAACATCTAGGATGGATTTGGGGTGAAAGTGGAGGTGGCGGGGTTGGGTTGGGAAGCCATTGAGCAGGGCCACCAGGGGCAGGATTGAGAAACCCTTTAAAACAGGGGTGCCCAACCCTGTTCCTATCTACTATCCTACAAAGTTCAGCTGCAACCCTAATCAAACACACCTGAACCAGCTAATTAATCTCATAGGTACCCGTTGATTATTAGACTGTTGTTTTTAGAGCTGTGTTGGAGTCGGTCTTGAACAAAAGTCTGCAGGTCGGTAAAGTTTCAGGAACAGTGTTGAGCACCCCTGCTTTAAAACATCTACCAACATTTCACAAACATGCCATCTGTAAGACAGTTGGCATGGTTGCAAGTAATAATACTGACCATTATTTGTACATTCCGAGGAGAGATCTTGTTATGTCTTGGCCACAAAACCATACAGTAAGTAGTTTATTAAAATATTTTTAAAACAACCTTCACATGTGTTTTGTAGAATAATTTACTGTTAAATTATACTCAATTAAATATCACATTTCACATGTAATTTTCAGGTTTTATATGTTGGTCTGGAGCAGGTGGAATCTTCACAAAGATGGTGCAGGTATGAAGATAAATGTTAGGATCATGATTTATCAGTAGTATTACGGCTCACTGTGCATGTTAATACCATTTGTTTTCCAAAGAATCTTTCAGTGATCAGTTCTTAAAAGAACCCTTTTTTTAGGGTGGAGAACATTTTAAAATTTAGAAGAAACTTTTGTGTACATTGATGGCAAATAAAGAACCATTATTAGTTACCACTATAAGTGTAGTAATGAGAGACAATCAAAATAAACATAACTGTCATGTAGCCTATACATCTAAACAAAAAAAGAAAAAAGAAAATGTAAAAGGCATTGCTATTTACAATATTAATAACTGTGGAAATATCATCACAATCTGTGAAAAGGTTAGGCCGACTATACAGTCAGGAACAAGACTGAATCTTGTCAAAAGGCTTTAAATCCAAACAGAATCCCTGCCAAAAAGCTTTTTTTTTTTTACTTATAAAGTCAGAAAAATGTAAAAATGTGTATAAATATATTTAAGACTATCTCTCATTCATGCAGACAACAACCACAACCACCTCCAGACTGCAAACATCACTGTAAGGTCAACAAACACATCTCTCTTCGTTAAACAACCTCTTTTTCCGGCGGTTCGAGTGGCAGAGCAGACTCAGTGGAACAGTGAATAAGCAGTGCTATCAACTGAAATTGTTCACTGCAACTGGCCCACAGAAGACTACCTTGCCAAGCACAACACCTGTAACATGGTGCAACTGATGCGGTCGTACCTTCCTTAAAGGGACAGACCAACCCCGGAATGAACCAAGGTGGCCTTTGCAGAATGTAATTATCTTAAGTAATTTCTGATTTATATTTGGATCAATATCAAATGGAAATGATATAACTATCTATATTAAGCATTCTTTCTCTCTCTCTCCAGGACAGTGAAGCAGGGACAAGAGATCCTGTGTGCATTGTGAGGGTGTATGGGAGATGCCAAGATGCACTGCAAACATCTGTCATGCCAATGTCTACACCTGAGAACCAAAGTGACATAAACTGAAGACTGTGAGCATGAACTAGGGGGCCCGATACTGCGCTCCTACTCATGCAGTCATACAAAAAAGGGCCTTGTTCTGGGAAAAAGTGGTATCGGTGCATCCCTAGCATGACAAAGTCAAACATGATGAAATAAAAATTTGATGAGCATTGCAATGTGTCTGTGGTCATTTTTCACTACTGGCCTTCTAAAAGAGAACATACCTGTATGTGAAATGGCATTTGTACATGACATACAGGAAAGGAAACGACGTGACGTGTACTCATACTCGGAAATTGTGCTATGCATTTAACCCATTTAAGTGCACGCCCACAGTAGTGAACACATACCCGGAGCAGTGGGCAGCCATATTGCTGTGGCGTCCGGGGAGCAGTTGGGGGTTCAGTGCCTTGCTCAAGGGTCTCACCTCAGTCGTGGTATTGAAGGTGGAAGAGGGCTTAATTCTACATTTTACATTCTACATCTACATTCATACAAAGTGCCAGCCATGGCCTAATGGTTAGAGAGTCTGACTTGTAACCCAAAGGTTGCAGGTTCAAGTCTCAGGTCTGGCAGGGATAGTAGGTGGGGGGAGTGAATGTAAACTGCTCTCTCCACCCTCAATACCATGACTGAGGTGAGTCCCTTGAGCAAGGCACCAAACCCCCAACTGCTCCCCAGTTGCAGCAATATGGCTGCCCACTGCTGTGGGTGTGTGTGTGCACTTGGATGGGTTAAATGCAGAGCACAAATTCCATTACCCCCTTTCCTTTCCTACAACAATTTTATAGTAGCATATAAAAATGACAATATGACGAGGTACATGTGCGACACTCCTGTTTCTTCATAAAGCATGTTTCAACAAAACAAATGTCATGTTTTTTTTTTACATTTTACAGCTTAAAGGGATAGTTCACCCAAAAATGAAAATTTGATGTTTATCTGCTTACCCCCAATGTATCCAAGATGTAGGTGACTTTGTTTCCTCAGAAAAACACAAACGAAGAATTTTAATAAAAACCGGTGCAGTCTGCCATCCTTATCATGGACGTGGATGGGCACCAAACCTTCAAAAGTAAACAAAAACATGCACAGACAAATCCAAATTACACCCTGCGGCTCGTGATGATACATTGATGTCTTAAGACACGAAACGATCGGTTTTTGTGAGAAACTGAACAGTATTTATATCATTTTTTACCTTTGATACACAGCCACGTCCATTTGTCATGAGCACGAGTTTGGCATCAGTCATGTCACATGTGCACGCGCTTCTGGCGTAGAATACGCAAACGCCGCAAGCGATCTGTTGCATGAAAACGACACTCAGGCTGCGTTCGAAACCGCATACTCAATGAGTAGGTACTTAATTTCAATAAGTACTTACTTAACGAGCGCTAAAAGAGTACGTACTCTACAGCCAAATCTCGTTGAGTATGGATGTGATCTGCACGTGTTCCGCCATGTTGACGTTATCATGTGACCAACGACGTTATAACAAGTGCAACAACTTAACATATAGCGACAGGTTAAATTCATCTTTCTATAAATATTTTGATATTGATGAAATTTGTTCATTTTGTGGTCATGTTGAAGAAACAGCTGTTCTTTTATTGTGATTGTAGTATAACAGATACGTGTTGGGTTCATTTAGGTTTTTGTATTTTTTAATTCTTAAAGAAATAATTTTTGTCAGGAAAACCCAAATTCTTTATTTTTGGAATAAGTTATTTCTTTTGTTTTGTATTCAAAATTATTTATCCACACGCAAAGCTAGCTTAAATTCTTGTTGAATTTCTCTTTTCATCCCTGAGGCTTATCAATAAAAAAAACAAATCCAATTTTTGATAAACGATGATGTGAATATTTAGATTATTCAGAGATATTTAATCATATTTCCCCGTGTATATAATTGCATACTAAGATGTAAGCAAGCCGAATAGTTACGTTATTAGTTTTTCTCATTATGATTGTTCATTGTTAAAGATAAATACCATCTTTCCCTGAGCCTGTAATTGTAAGTTAGGTAGTAATAAAATGAAAATAAGCACAACCGGTGCTCAAACACCTCACAGCATCAGTAACACAACAACCCTACCTAGTACATCTTCCTCCATGTTTGCAATATTTGCACAAAGTGGACGTGGATCAGCTGCTTGAAGATCTTGTGTTTGGAGGTGTTTTTTGAGGATTTTACACTCAAAAAATATAAGTATTACTACTTAGAAATTAAGACGACCTCAGAATGCACTGATTATAATAATGACAAATTCTGACCTATAATTAATTATATTTTTTAGTAAAACAAGCATGTTTTTTTTTTTTTTATCAAGTAATTAATTAATGCATATGTTAATGAAACTTATATTTTATTTACTGATAACAACATGGATATAGGAGTAAAATAATTAAGTAACCATGAACATAAATAAAGACACATGGAACAAAGCTTTATTCAGACATATTGGTATTTTAGTCTTTCTCTATAGGCTCTTTGGTCCCTGAGGATGAAGAGACCGCAGCAACATCTGGTCCAGATGAGACAAAGAGCAGGTGGAGTGATGGAGGGTCTCATCCATGGCACTTGACCATTTCCAGGATGCTGCTGTGGATTTCTCTTTTCTCACTGCACACACCAGTCTGCAGCAGACATTTCAGATCATACAAAGATGCACAAATACAATACAAAAGTTGTCATTTTAACAGCACAATTTCATTAGATCTCTGTATTAGAAGTGACAAAATTACCGAACTTTATATTAAGTTACAGATTTAACTTTCTTCCCCACAAATGCTGCTGTCACCTTTCCTTTTAGGTCCTGCTCCACCGCAAAATATCTACAACAAAGGCACAGAAATCTAGAATCAGAAAAGTGCTTAAAGTTTTTTTTTTTTTATTATTAATAAACTGCACTTAAGGTTTAAATAGATGTCTGTAGTGTACTCGCTCAAAGCCTTTGATGGCAGCACTGCTTCATCAATCACTCTTCACCAGACAAGCATACTTGTCTCATCCAAGGGCGAAATTGTCAATCACACATTGGGGGGGACAGCTGTGGGACTTTTTGTGTTTGCGCATGCACACATTTAAAAAAAAAAAAAAAAGCCAGAGTCCAAATTTTGTAATTGTATAACACAACAAGGAATTTTATTACATCTGATCGTCAAACCAACGTATACTCACCCTGTAATGATTACAGCATCAGCATACAGGCTATTAAGTCACAAAGCTGAATTTAAAGGGATAGTTCACCCAAAAATGAAAATTCTGTCATCATTTACTCACCCTCAAGTTTTTTAAAACCTGTAAGAATTTCTTTCTTCTGCTGAACACAAAATAAGATGTTTTGAAAAATGTCTGTAACCAAACAGTTGATGGAACCCATTGACTTCCATAGTAGGTCAATGGGGTCCATCAACTGTTTGGTTACAGACATTTTTCAAAATATCTTATTTTGTTCTATACTTTAAAAAAAAAATCACATTTTCTAAAAATCTAAACGTCTTTTTCCCTTCATAATTCTCATAAGAATGCCCATGATCCACATATTTTATTTCCTCTAAACTTTGCTTTTTTGTTTCAGTAATTAAACATTGTTCTAAGGGGCAGCTTGTTACCACATCTTACCCTATAACGTTACATTCACTCACAATGAATGTGAGTTAACCCTTGTGTGGTGTTCATATTTTTGTTATTCAGCCAGTGTTCGTGGGTCTGGTGGACCCGCTGCATTTTGGGGTTTTTAATTCAACATAATCAACCAATTTATGTTAAAATACTCAACAGATATTTAGGCTACTTCATCCCAATTACAAGCAATAGAAACAGCATTTATGGTTAATATTTCCTCTCTAGCTTTGTTAGATCACATTTAAGAATTGTAACCTTGTGCGGGAACGGCAGGGGTAGAAACAAAACTCACTTTTGCACTCACACTCTCTCACACTTACACACAACCTCTCTCTCACATGCATGCACACACACACACACACACACACACACACACACACAGAGATATGTGGTTCATACAGGGAATCTCCATAGGCGTAATGGTTTTACAAATGTACAAACTGTATAATCAATGCCCCTACACTAACCCTACCCCTAAACCTACCAATCACAGAAAACTTTTGGCCTTTTTTGAAGTTCAAAAAACACCATTTAGTATGTTTTTTAGCCGTTTGGTTTATGAGGACACAGATGTCCTCATAAACCATGTTTACGTTGTAATACCCAAGTCATTATACACATTTGTGTCCTCATAAACCATATACTATACAAGAACACACACACACACACACACACACACACACACACACACACACACATAACAGCAAGGCCTGACAGGAGGAGGACAGAGTAAAGGTCCTACAGACCCGAACACCATACAAGGGTTAAGAGCTATTAATGTCATGCTGTCCGGTACCTTAGTACCTTACTTCTCACTTCTCTGTTAAAAATGCCTAAAATCTCCAGAAACGTAACGTTACTTTCTTTTTCTTTCCAAAGAAATTACAGATGTCAGCTGCTGCAGTCTTTCTCTTGTTCATTTTTGGCCAATACTGTGAAATATAACAGCAACGCAATTCCAAGGGATGAAAATGGTGAAGTAAGAAAGAACAAATGACAGGACTCTAAAATAACTTGCTAGATAAACCCAATTCAGAGAACAGGACCGTGGCTCAAACGCTAACGTTAGCTGTAAAAACTGGGTTTGGTACAGTAGATTTGACAAGCCTGTCACTGATCGCTATCCCATTTTGCTTTACAGCCAGGCTACATGCTAGCGTGTATACAGTAACGTTAGCTAGATGTCGGCTATGACCCATTCATACAAGCTGTATAATATTACAGTCGAAATTTACAAATTCTACAATTCGAAATTCTAGTGAAATTCACCTGGTCGTTATCTAAGGGATTATGTCAGCCAAAAACACCATATAGATATGTGCCAAATGTCTGTCAGATTTCGCGCTCTTCTTCTGTTTGTTTTTTCCTATCTCACTGACGGTGGCGGTGCACGAGCTACTAAAGGTATAGGGGAAAACATGACATGGATCAGGTTTTGTTAATGTATAGTGTAAGGCCAGTCGAATGGATTTGGGAAATGGACCGGCCGGGATTTTATATTTTCGGAGCTGGAAAGAAAGACGTATTTGCAATCACATCGATATCGCCCGCATAATCATACAGTATGATCAAATATTGGGGGGGACAAATTGTCCTTCTTTGAATATTGGGGGGGACGTGTCCCCCTGTCCCCCCATAGAATTACGCCTATGGTCTCATCTGTCCCTGTAACATCCACACAAGATTCAGTTCCCTCTGATTCGTGTGCTCAATACTACATTTATGAGGTAGCTGTTGTGTTCATTGGCTTTTTATCCAATACAAATGCTCCTGAATTTATCATCAGTACTATTAGACAAATGAAATAGATAACTCATGTTTACTTGTTTACTAACTATATGTTTATTTACATTACATTAATCTAAAGCAGTGTTGACAACAGAGAATTCTTCATAAACTCACACAACGTCCATCACTCGTTTAGATGTCTGTTTGGTGTTGTCATTTAATTCTCTCATGTTCCTGTCAGTTGTTAAACATTTAGTAATCATCTTTAAGATGTCTATGGTCTCTATACGTAATAAAACGTGTTTTACAGCGAAATCACAAATATACTTTAACGTTACACATCTTGACACCTTATGCAAATCAGCAGTTTACGATACAGTAGCTCAACAAATACGATTTTTAAGAAAGAGAATCGTGTTTTGGTTTGTAATACTCACATTTGTAAACACTCTTGTTGCGGTTCCCAAACACATTCGATGATGACGTTTTGGCCTCCTGTGGCCTCCTGGGACTGAAAAGTGTGCATCAGATGAACACTTCAGAATCTGGGCTGAAGCAGTAGGACATCCGGGGATTTCTCGTCTACTCTTTTATGAATCCTGAGGCTTCAAACGTACTTATTTCTTCACGTACTCTTTTTTCCTACTATATAGTAGGTAAGTAGGCATATTCGAACGCACTTTAAGTAGACGTTTGTCCGAATCTCGCGAGAATTAGTGCACTCGCCTACTAATTCTCGCCTACTCTTTTATGAATACTGAACATTCAAACATACTTTTTTGCTCGCCTACTGCTTTTTGCCTACTATATAGTATGGAAGTATGTGGTTTCGAATGCAGCCTCATTGTTTACACAGAGCATAGAGATTGTGGCTTTTCAAAATGGTAATTACTTGAGCGTATCCTGATTGTTTAAACCAATCTACCAAAGCTAAAAGATTACGTTTGCTTGCGCTAACTCATCCGGGACTTTTCCCTGATTTCCCCTAACGGCGTTTGCGTATTCTACGTTAGAGCGCGTGCACATGTGACGTGACTGATGCCAAACTCGTGCTCATGACAGATGGACGTGGCTGTGTATCAAAGGTAAAAAATGATATAAATACTGTTCAGTTTCTCACAAAAAACGATCGTTTCGTGTCTTAAGACATCAAGGTATCATCACGAGCCACAGGGTGTAATTTGGATTTGTCTGTGCATGTTTTTGTTTACTTTTAAAGGTTTGGTGCCCATCCAAGCCCATAAGGATGGCAGACTGCACCGGTTTTCATTAAAAATCTTTTTGTATTTTTCTGAGGAAACAAAGCCACCTACATCTTGGATGCCCTGGGGGTAACCAGATAAACATCAAATTTTCATTTTTGGGTGAACTATCCCTTTAAGTCTGCAGGTCGGTGGGTCCCAGAGAGCAGGGTTAAAGAGCTCTGAATTGTATTATTAAATTGTATTATATAAGCAATATGACTTAACCAGACTGCATCACTTTCTTAGTCAAACAATGTCACCTGTCCAAATGTTGTCCACAAGATGGAGACAAATGCACACTACATAACACAAAATAAAAGTGTAGGGCCTGGTTGGGTTTAGATTAAGCCAGGAGTAGGCCTTAGTTAAATTAGGACATTTAATAAGCATGCCATATGTCACCCTATTCTCAAAGTTGATTTCAAAGCTGAAAAATATTACTGGTGTGCAACCTGAGGCAAAACAATGACACTGACATATTTTAAGATACTTAAGTTCAAGTTCAAATGTGCATTTTAGTCTAAATAATATAGGTTTTTTTTCTGGATAAGAGAGGGGATTGTGACTAATGAATATTTATAGACAGAATTTTTTAAATAAAACATGTTTAATAACTTTTATATTAATAGCTGAGTAAAATTAAGTCTTATACCCAACATTATGCATTTAAATGACTTCAATGTTAAATCGTTTGGAAAATAATGACATATTTTAACTACAAGCTAAATTATTTTTGACATGTCATGTCAACACTAGTAATTGCAATAAAAAGCATTTTATTTTTACACTCAATAAGAGTATGAGTATGATGTATGAGTCATACATCATATTTAGGTTCTGTCAATATTTCAATAACTTGGATGGTTAGTCTGTTTGCGGAGACCTTCAGAGAAAATGTATACCAGGCCAAATCATTTCTTACAATAGCATTAACATGCTTATTTTTAATAAACAAAGTTAAATTCATTTAAGTATCAAGGTGCTTGAATCATTGCAGCCACAGATATAAGTGAATATGAGAATCTTAAAGGCCTTCTGAAAGTGAGGATAGAAGAAACCATAGATCAATGGATTACAAGTGGAGTTAAAATATCCGAACCAAACCAAAGCATCAAAAACATCACCAGGAGTCACAAAATTGAGAAAAGGATCAACAGCAGTGGCAGTAAAAAAAGGCAGCCAGCAGAGATAAAATACACCCATGACAATGGCCAGAGTTTTAGCTGCCTTTCCTTCTCTCTGAGCAGAGCTTTGGCCTTTCAACCCTCCTGTTGCCACAGTCACTCTTTCGGACATAACCTTTGCATGTTTTCGTGCAACATGGAAGATTTTCATATACAGAGAGCTCATGATCGTCCCGGGAAGAAAGAACGTGAGAAGTGAACAAATAAGACCCCATTGTTTGTTAAAAAACAAAACACAACTTCCCACACAGTAAACCTGCATGATGAATGACTCCAAACCAATTTTGTTTACGCCTGAAAACACAATAGAAAAGCTGTAGAGAAATGAAAACAGCCATGTTAGAGTTGTAAATACAGTCACGGCGGTGTTTGTGACTCTCATTTTGTACCTCAGAGGGTCACAAATGGCCCAGTACCTGTCAACAGATATTAAACTGAGATGTATTAAGGAAGAGATGCTGAAAGTCATGTCCAAACTAGAATGTACTTTACAAACAACATCTCCCAGATACCAGCAGCCTTCAACAGATCGCACCATGCTGTATGGCATGACCAAAGAGCCCAGCAGACAGTCACTGGCAGCCAGAGAGCGAACGATCAGATGAGTTGGAGACTGAAGCTGTTTGAAGTGAGAGATGGAGATGATGATCAGCAGGTTTCCAAAAACTGTTGTGAGGATCATCAGCACCATGACAACATACAATACAATTTTAAGTGCAGGGACGCGATGAGCTCTGGGACAGGAGTCCGGCAGGAGTGGATAGCAGAGAAACACATTCTCAGCGTAAATGTCAGTTTCATTTGAGGTCATTACGAAGATATGCAGGACTAAAACACACTATTTCCTTTGTAAATGTAAAAAAAAGTCGCACAGATATAAGCCTCAAGGAAATAAATCACAGTCAGATAGGGACCAAAATACAAAGAAAATGATCAGATATAAAAGTACATGCACAAGATACTACATATATGGAGGCAGCAGCCTAGTTAGGGTTTATATATACTCAGAGTCCAAAACAGGTAACACCCTTGCTTGGATAAACATATTTGAATATGCAAAATGGTGCAGTTACTGTGGTACAAAGAGTGCCCCCAGGTGGTGACAAAATGAAAGACATTTATTTATTCATTCATTCATTCTGTTTAATGTATTTCCAATTATTTGTAAGGTTGATATCAGGGTCCTTGCCTCTTTTACTGGTGAGCGAGTACAGTGAAATACTAAAAATATTACTGATAAATCCTTGTCTGATGATGGAGATTACTTAGTCATTTGCGGTGGTTTTTCACGGGTAATTTTATAAGACGGCAAACAAAAAGAGCAATGTTTCCTAACAGGCTATTGTAGGATAACTTCCACATGACTTGTATCGTTTGACAGCGATGTGGCCAATGTGTGTGTAGATTGTGAACGATTCTCTGCTGCAGGGAGAGACAATTCATGTCTGCTTTTCCATTTTATGCTGTCTAAACCATGGGAAAAACGTGCTTAATCATATAGAGAAGGACTTATTAAGCAGGAAAGGGCGCAATATTTTGACAAACTAAAGTTAAAAGTCGGTAAAGATAAGTACAAGCAGAATTAATGAAGATATTAGCCTAATATTTCACCTACCTGATCGGAAATGATAACAACAAACATGAATATTGCCATGATTCTTGACCTGGAAATCCTGGTTCAGTTTGACCAACCTCAAACGCCTTTTGTTCCTCAGACAATTTTTTTGCACTCTTTTCCTTGATTTGTTATAGCTTTCGGCAGTCTATAGTTGGCCTACTCCAAATGTTTTACCCAGTCCGCCATTATCAGCAAAATATTCAAGTTTAGTTTGGTTCATTGGCATTGTTTATGTTCAGTGCTGCCAATATGACCAACTAATGACGCGTCGTAAAAACACTCTATAATGGTGATACCCAAAATTAAAAACTATCAATTTTTCTATTGTGCCAAAAATCATTAGGATATTAAGTAAAGTTCATGTTCCATGAATATATTTCATAAATTTCCTACCGTAAATATATTTAAACTTATTTTTTGATTAGTAATATGCATTGAACTTCATTTGGACAACTTTAAAGGTGAGTTTCCTAATATTAAAAATTTTTTGCACCTTCAGATTCCAGATTTTCAAATAGTTGTATCTCAGCCAAATATTGTCCTATCCTAACAAACCATCAATGGAAAGCTTTGTTCAGCTTTCAGATGATATATAAATCTCAATTAGACAAATTGTCACTTATGACTGGTTTTGTGGTCCAGGGTCACATATGTTACAATGTAGACTGACTTCAAAGCATAAGTTATGTGTTGTTTAAAACATTAAACATGGGAGACACAAGTTCGAATCCCACTCAGGCTTCAAATTCATTACGCCCCTTGCAACAAAACTAGAAGTCAACCATTGACATAGAAAATGTTTTTTTCAAGTTTAATTAAGATAATTCAATTTTCGAATTTATAAAATGCCAGTTAAAAAGCTAATGGGGTCTTTGCACACCATGATTTATCTTATTTATGGAAACTGATATTCATAATAACATTTTAAAGTAAGGCATTACGTGCATGTTGCGTACATATGCACAATAACGAATGTACACATATGGGTAAATGATCAATAATAATAGGACTTAGGTTACAATTTATAAAAAATCATTCTGGAAAAGTGCAAATATTCAATGTAACCTCTCAGCTTAACTCGTGTCATGAAAACTGCAATGATAATTAATTAGAAAGGGGATTTAAAATGCTGTTTAACATTTTTAAGTCTTATGTCTCTATCCATAGAGTACTATATGCATATAATTGTGTAAGTTAGTAAAGATAATTGAAAATTTTGCAGCACTTGATCACAATGTTTAATCTTCCATAAATGTCACTCATTTGTACTGTACATGATGCAATGTTTGTGTTTTGCCCACAACATTACCCAGAGACTCATTATCATTTCTCACTTTTAATGACAGCGTGACTCTCAAAGGTGACAACTCTCATTGTTCAAAGTCATTCATCCCGGTTTAGAGAAAAAAGGCTGCAGTGTGGTTTACCGTGACATCTCACATCAAATTGACCCACTTTACATGAACATGGACACATGATACAATATTAGTAGCTATGAATTTAATAGCATAATTTATATGACAAAAACATACTTTAAATGAAAGAAATGTTTGGTTGTGAATCACAAACAACAAAAGAACAAAATTATTTGCATATCTGGGAACAACTACATTTTACATATATTTTAAGAAACCATTGTTGAGGTATTAGTGGTATTAGTAAATAAATGATTTAAATTTGCTTACATCTAATACTTAAAAAAAGACTGGAGGCCACTTCAACATGCTGATGATAGGCCAAAATAAATATTTCATTACAGTGCTCAAGAAAAACATTAAATAAGCAAAACATTTGATCATGTTTGGACTAATGGGTGTTAAAATGCATTATAATAAAATCGTCTTTGTTAATAAATCTTAAAATGTGCAAATATTTATTCAAGCATAATCTAGGTTTCATATTCATTCAAATGTCAAGGTGTGTGACTCACTGAAGCCACAGATATAAGTGGATATGAGAATCTTAAAGGCCTTCTGAAAGCGAGGATAGAAAAAGCCATAGATCAAGGGGTTACAAGTGGAGTTAAAGTATCCAAACCAAACCAAAGCATCAAAAACATCAACAGGAGTCACGAAATTAAGGAAAGGGTCAATAGCAGTGGCAGTAAAAAAGGGCAGCCAGCAGAGATAAAAAACACCCATGACAATGGCCAGAGTTTTAGCGGCTTTTCTCTCTCTCTGTGAAGAGGTTTGGCAATTAGCGCCTACAGTGGGGGCAACAGACGCTTTCTCTGACAGGACTTTTGCATGTTTTTTCACAACATTGAAAATGCTCATGTACAGAGAGCTCATGATAGTTCCCGGAATCAGGAACACAAAAAGTGCACAAATTAATCCCCATTCTTTGTTAAAAAACAAAACACAGCCACCAAAACAAGAAATCTGCAATATAAGCTCTTCCAAACCAACGTTGTTTACCCCCGTAAACACAACAGAAAAGCTGTACACAAATGAAAACAGCCATGTGAAGGTAATAAATACAGCCACAGTGCTGTTTGTGACTCTCATTTTGTACCTCAGAGGGTCACAAATGGCCCAGTACCTGTCAATAGCTATTAAACTGAGATGCAGTATGGAAGAGATGCTGAAAGTCATGTCCAGACTAGAATGAACTTTACACACAACCACTCCCAAATACCAGCAGCCTTCAACAGATCGCACCATGCTGTACGGCATGACCAAAGAGCCCAGCAGACAATCGCAAGCTGCCAGCGACTGAACGATCATGTGAGTTGGAGACTGAAGCTGTTTGAAGTGAGAGATGGAGATGATGACCAGCAGGTTCCCAAAAACTGTTGTGAGGATCATCAGCACCATGACAACATACATCGCCACTTTGAGGATGGTAAGTCGCTGAGCTCTGGGACAGGAGTCCGGCAGGAGCGGATAGCAGAGAAACACATTGTCAAAATCTGTTTCATTTGAAATCATCACGTCTGCTCCAAATAGTGACTGATATACAAGACTGGAAAACAGTATTTGTTTTGTAAATGTAAAAAGCCAATCAAATATTGACCTAAGTGTGCGTAGAATTATTTTATAAATAATGACATGGTAAAGAGAAGTATCTAAAGAAAGATGAATATAAATACAGTACATGCCAACTCAATATACTGTAGTTTGATAAATGGGCTCAGAGCAGCTCAGGCTTGTCCATATATACTCTCAGATTCAAGTTAACCCTCCTACATCTGTCAGTGTTACCCATAGTTACAAAAACAACATTAACTCAGGAGATTAAAATATAGGGGGGGGGGGGGGGGGGGTACTTCACCTGTAATGGAGATAAAGATAAAAACACTAAATTATATTTACTGCTCCAAAACAATGCGAAGAAATTTACATCTTAAATATTTATTTCTTATTTAAAGGGGTCATCGGATGCCCATTTTCCACAAGTTCATATGGTTCTGTAGGGTCTTAATGAAAAGTCTATAATATACTTTGGTTAAAAATTCTCAATAGTAGTGTAAAAACACCCTTATACCTGTTGGTTTTAAATGAAGACTCGGACTCTTTTCTCTCAGAACGCAACAAATCTTTTTTTTTTTTACTTTCATTCTTTCACATCTGCATCACGTCAGGGAAAGGCAACGACTGAATATATATATATATATATAACAACAGCGCCCCGCAGTGGTCACTACTAGAAATACAAGCACCACTGCTTAAATAACAGTATTTAACTAAGATTGAAAAGAAAACATACAAGCCTAAATAAAACAACATTCTGATAAGAGTGCTTTCCAACAATACCTTGTCAAAATCAGCTCTGCAAAAAATCAACTCATTTTATTGCATGCTCCTTTAAATGCAAATGAGCTCTGCTCGCCCCGCCCCTCTCTGCGTGGGATGATGAGCTGTAATGTTTACTTTAGCCACATTTAGCGGTGAAACTTGCCAACAAGCACATTATTACGAAAGGCCATTTCTAAAGATGCATAAAAACCTTTATACTCACTTCTGCTGTGGGTGAAGCTGCATCACGATTGATTCGCACAAACATAGACGCATCTGTAGACACCTGAGTCAACACAATGGCGATCGGAGTCGGACTGTTTCAGCTCGATGAGGGCGGGTCTAAGGTAAGGTGCTCATGTCAATCAACTATCATGGGAGTGGCCTCTATCTGTGTGTCGTCACACCGACAAGAAGTTGAGAATGACCTGATTTTAAAAAGGGGATATTACTTGGTGGATTTTTCTCATTGTAGGGTGGTTGTGTACTCAAACTGCCAACACACATTAATGTTCAAACAACATGTAAAAGTGAGTTTGTGTAAAACATCGTAGCACAGTTATAAACAATTGCATTTCACTATGCATATGGAAATTGGGCTGATAAAAATAACATTACCACCTAAAAGTCCTAATCCCAAGAAAATGGTTACTTATTTTCAACTACCAGTAGGTGGATGTCTGAATAGAGCATTATTTGTTTGTTTAGCAACCGTGTTCATCCTAATGCCTAATCTGCAATCAATGATTTCCATATGTAATGATTCATGTACAGTTAGTGTTCTTTGTCTCAAACTCATTTATTGCTGTCTATGTGTAAATCAAGCCAGTGACAAAACGGTACACGTTGTTTCTCTGTTAATTCAATTGTGATTCAATTATTTACAGAAAGCATTCAAAGAAGGCTGAAGCTGTCAATCACACAGTGTGAGTTTATATTCAATGAAGCAGTCTAAACATTTTTCACTTTTTTACATTTAATAAGATGCCAATCATAGCAATGGGCATTTAAACTGAAGTCTCACAGCAGACATGTCTCTTTCAATACCTTACACACTGCAAAAAATGCTTTTCTTACTTGGATTTTTTGTCTCGTTTCCAGCCAAAATCAAGAAGGATTTTCAAGACGAGTAAAATAATTTTATTTTTAGTTTTTCAGAAAAAAAAAAAAACAGTAAAAATTAAGTTTTTTTTTTTATCAAAACAAGCAAAATAATTTGCCAATGGGGTAAGCAAAAAAAAAAATATATATATATATATTTCTAACAAAAAAAAAACATGATTATTTTTCTTACCGCGTTGGCAGATTATTTTGCTTGTTTCAAGCAAAAACGCACTTAATTTTGACTTTGTGATTTAAGAATTTTCAGATATTTTGGCTGGAAAAAAGACAAAAAATCTAAGTAAGAAAAGCATTTTTTGTGCAATTAAGCGTCAGGGTAGAAAATGGCATTTTATTTCTTTTATTTGTAAAACATATTATTGGGAGATTGATATTTATACAATTTTATATAAGTAGTCTGCTATCCTGCTATAAAGATCTTAATAATTAACATTAGACATCAGAATTTCACCTTACTATTTGGTCATATAAATATCAGCAACTGAACCAAATAGCATATTTTTGCTCAGTTTAGCCCTCATTATTCATATTCTCACTATATCATATTATATGAGTGATAAAAGCCTGGGGTATTTAAAAAAACATGATACTCAACAAAAAAACATACTGTATTCAAACTTTTCTTTTTTTTTTAAATCTACAAACTGTAATTATAACTATGATTTCTTATGTCAGGTTTTATAGGGTTAAAGTATGTCTTTAGTTTTGTTGTACTGCACTCAGTGATAAAATAATAAAAAGAGCTATACCATATAAAATAATTACAGGAAAAAAAATGACCGTGATGAAGGAAACGACAAGTGTGTAAGTTTGAGCATCCTATTCATTCAAATGCCAAAGTGTTACAATCCTTGACACCACAAATATAAGTGGATATGAGAATCTTAAATGCACTCTGAAAACAAGGGTAGAAAAAACCATAGATCAAGGGGTTACAAGTGGAGTTCAAATATGCAAACCAAATTACAGCATCAAAAACAACAGCAGGGGTGAAAAAATTGAAAAAAGGATCAAGAGCATTAACAATAAAATACGGCAGCCAGCAGAACAAAAAAACACCCATGACAATGGCCAGAGTTTTAGCTGCTTTTCTCTCTCTCTGAGCAGAGTGTTGGCTCTTCAACCCTCCAGTCACTCTGTCTGTCATAACCTTTGCATGTTTTTGTGCAACATGGAAAATTTTTATATACAGAGAGCTCATGATCGTCCCAGGAAGAAAAAACACAAGAACGGGACATATAATACCCCACTCTTTGTTAAAAAACAAAACACAACTTCCCACACAGTAAACCTGCATGATGAACGCCTCCAAACCAATCATGTTTACACCTGAAAAAACAACATAAAAGCTGAACACAAATGAAAACAGCCAAATTAACAGAATAAATACAGTCACAATGCTGTTTGTAACCCTCACTCTGTATTTCAGTGGGTCACAAATGGCCCAGTACCTGTCAACAGATATTAAACTGAGATGCAGTAAGGAGGAGATACAGAAGGTCATGTCTAAACTAGAATGCACTTTACAAACAACATCTCCCAGATACCAGCAGCCTTCAACAGATCGCACCATGCTGTACGGCATGACCAAAGAGCCCAGCAGACAGTCACTGGCAGCCAGAGAGCGAACGATCAGATGAGTTGGAGTCTGAAGCTGTTTGAAATGAGAGATGGAGATGATGATCAGCAGGTTCCCAAAAACTGTTGTGAGGATCATCAACACCATGACAACATACATCGCCACTTTAACCACAGCAAGACGATGCAATTTCAGACAGGAGTTTAGCAGGAGTGGATAGCAGAGAAACACATTCTGAGTGTCAGTTTCATTAGAAGTCATCACGTCTGTTCCAGATGCTGAAATAAATTCCTTTGTAACTTTAAAAAGGCAGTAAACTATCAAGCAAAGTATAAATAGATTAATTTAGCAGACTGTAGTTCGGTAAACACCAATATTAAAAAAAAAAAGGAAACACATAGAACATGCCCATCTAGTTTGACTCCCTAAATGGACTCAGAGCAGCTCAGATATGTTCATATATACTCTCAGATTTTGAGCTTACCCTCCCTACATCTGTCACTGTTACCCATAGCTACAAACACAACATGAACATAGCAATAGAATTTGTATAAGTGAGGTGGTGGTTGTGTCTTAAATAATAAGAAAGCTGACTATAGTAAATGTCTAAATAACAGTTAAATGTGAATAACTGCCAAAGCTGGGATTTTTTTGGCCTTTAGAAACAGTATTTTTTTATCAATATTGGGGGGGGGGGGGGCTTTTGTGTTTTGCTCCATGCCGTGTCTGGTAAAAATTCAACTTGCCACCTCATATATTTATATGATTTAAAGAGGCCACTGTATGCCCATTCTCCACAAGTTGGTATGATTCTTTAGGGCAGGGGTGTCAAACTCCGGTCCTGGAGGGTCGCAGCCCTGCAGAGTTTAGATGCAACTCTAATTAAACACACCTGATCCAACTAATCAAGTCCTTCAGGCTAAATTGAAAACTGCATAGTATGGCTGTGTCCAAATTCAGGGTCTGCATCCTCCTTAGGATCCTTCCTACCAGGTTGAAGGAGGAGGGGTCCTCCGAAGACCGCAAAACCTGGAAGTAGGTGTCAGTGAATTTGGACAGCCTACACTTCTTTCAGTTCCCTCCCTTCCCCGTTGCTCATATCCTGTCGCCTAGCAACCGTGACAGCGCTAAGCAAGAAGTAAGGTTATCTGTACTGCACAAAACAAAATAACTACTCTTTCATCCCTAAAAGCGTTAAAAACATCTTCAATCACTAACAAGAAATTAGCTGTGTGTAAGGGGATATTCACACAGGCAGTAAGAAAGAAGCTAGTTTACGAAAGTGATGTTTTTTAACATATAAACATACAAATGTAAAAAAAAAAAAAAGCTTAACGCTTAAACCAAAGGCCTAACTAGACAACCGCTGTAAAAAAAATATTTTTTGAAATGCCAGTTTTTTTTAAACTTCCATCATTACTACCGCTTGCTTCGTCCACCATTATTTGAAAATTCTGGAAGCGCTCTGCCGAAAGGAATTGTGGGATAGGTAGGACGGGAAAGGATCCACCAGACCCATCCTTCAAATTCGGGGAAAAGGAGGACGTATTTGTGGGCCGCATTTGAAGGATCCTATGAATTTGGACAGCCTTCGTAGCGGCGCTGTGACGTAACATCCTTCAAATGAGTCCTCCGAAGGATGTAGACCCTGAATTTGGACACAGCATATGTGTGTAGGAGCAGGTTTGGAACAAAACTCTGCAGAGGTTGACACCCCTGCTTTAGTGTCTACGTGAAATGTCTGTAACATAGCTTGGTTAAAATTCCTTGTGGTTGCATAAACAACACCATTTTATCTGGTCTAAAACACTGTTCACAGTGACCCATTCCGGTGCATGTTTCTTTATATGATAATGAGCTACTGCTTACCCCACCCCACTCTTTCGTGGGGCGTGTCAAAACAAGACACTTGAATAGCCGCCTTGGACTCCGTATAGAGTGTTGTTTTACGATACGTCATCAATTGGCCATATTGCCGGCACTGAACGTAAACAATGCCACTGAACCAAACGAACATATTTTGCTAATTTTTGCTGCTGAAAACGGTCAATTATTGTCATGTTTTGGCCTGTACTAATCGGTCAGACTGGGAAAAACATTTAGAGTACTTCAGACTACCAAAAGTTATAACAAATCAAGGAGAAGAGTGCAAAAAAACTGAGGAAAAAAGGAACCAGAATTTCCAGGGCAAGAATCTTGACAACATTTGTGTTTGTTCTTATCATTTCCAGTCAGCTAGATGAAATATTAGGCTAATATCTTCATACTGCTTGTACACATCTTCACCATCTATTAACTTTAGCTTGTCAAAATATTGTGCCCTTTCCTGCTTACTAAGTCGTTCTCTATATGCAGCTTCCACATGTTGTTTCTGTGGTTTATACAGCATAAAGTAGCAGAATAACTTATTCAGTATTACATTAATTGTGCAATCCATGCTGTTGTTTATATCTGAGTATTGCCAATATGGCCACGTATCCGGTTAACTGACCAAATTGTGATGTAAGTGCAAGCCCTCTCAGGCTCAGAGGGAGTCTTACTCTAATAGCTAGCTATCTATGTAGAAAGCGGTTGCAAATTGAAACAGCTCATTGGATGACACAGTTTCAGACTCAGACAGCCTATAACAAACTGGTTGTGTTTTCTTTTTAGGTTTTCTGAGCTGTAAAATAAAGTTTATCATTTCATAAACCTTTCTGTTTTTGTGAAAAGCTATATCTAAACTGTAAATCATGTTTTTATAGTCATTTTACAGTTTAGTAAGTTGCATAAACATTGCCCTACCCCATTCATACAGTGTTAATCTTATTTGTGCAGGTCTTAAAAAAGCTTAAATTTGATTTTTAAAATCCTGCAGATAATGAAGAAAACATTTCAAGACTGAAACCTGTAAGCAAATGCTGTTTTCAGTCCTTAACAGTGACTGTGAAACATTATTGTTAAGGATTAATGGATTGATCAGAAAATAATAAACACATTCAATGTAAAAAATAAAATAAAAAAATCAATAGATTAAGCAATCATAAAAATAACTGTTTATTACAGCCCCTTTTTCTTTTCTTTTTTTAATCTCTCAGTGTCAAAAACTCATTTCAAAACCACTTGGTTACTGATTTTTCTGGAACTCTAAATGCACCAAAAAAGGCTGATAACAAAAACACATTAAGCAAACGTTTTTAATTTTTTTTAAATATTATTATATTATATTATATTGTATAAAGGTTCAACAAACTATTCCATTTTGGAAAAGAGAGATTTTTCTGACTAACATTTCATATGTTTGGCTTCAAAGGGTTAAGGTTTATATTTAGCCATGTTGTACAAATTACTAAAAAAAAGTGAATTGGTATAGAAGTAGAATTACAGAGGGGAAAAACTAAAACTGTGATGACTGAAGTAAGTGATAAGTTTGGGGTGTTTTATTTATGTAAATGTCATCGTGTTTGAATCCTTGTTGCCACAGATATAAGATGAAATAAATCTTAAATGCACTTTGAAAACAAGGGTAGAAAAAAACCATAGATCAAGGGGTTATAGGTGGAGTTTAAATATGCAAACCAAATCACAGCATCAAAAACAACAGCAGGGGTAAAGAAATTGAAAAAAGGGTCAAGAGCATTAACAGTCTTCAGTTATATGATTCAGTCCTGAAATTATTTTTTACATTTAAATGAGTGATAAAATGTAAGCATATACTAGAAAAATCAGGACAGATGCAAAAATTATTATTTCGATAATGTCAAATGGTTGCACTCAGTGATCTACTGCCACTAGATTTTTCCAATCAAGGAGTCTAAACTCCCCGGATGAAAATCTGAGTGAAAACCCGCGCCAAGAAACTCCGTCACAACAAGCATCGGCATGTTTACATCCTGCCAGGATGGCATCTAGCATTTCTTTTTAGTCGTTTCTGTAGCTGTGGTCTACTAAACGTCTCAAAGGCATCAGTGGAGAGAACAAAGACGCAGGTCTTTAGGAAGTTTTTAGGATGTCCAAAGGCATCTTCCTATTCTTTTCTCTTGGAAAGCAGTGAAGACTTACATTGCTTCTTTTGGTGCCCATCGACTAAAAATTACAAACCAGTAACCGGTAGCATCAGTAGCTCACCGAGTGCAAACATTTGATGTCAGCAAAAGTATTTTGCTAGTTTCAGCTCGACAAAGTTATAATTTTCACACCCTGCTCTATGTTGTTTAAATAGCAAACGCTTTTGTACCCATTTGTGCACCCATTGGTGCTGGTCTGAAAAAGAGGTGTGTTTGTTGTTTGCACATTGCTTTTTTGAGGCAACTGAAATAGATTATGCTGTTGAACAACTGAAACCTGGTCTAAAGTCAATGGCGCAATATTTTTTTGTTATTTAAAGAGAGCGTTAGTAATATGTGCCAATAGGCAGGTGCACAACACACATTCACTCTTGTTTATTACACACACAGGGATGTGCTGCAGCACACAAACATGCCAAATATTAAACATGAAAAGAAAATGCGTATATGTCATAATGGATAGGCAATTGCTTTCTTGTGCACGCTGTTTTTTCAGTTTCACTTTCGCTTTTAAAAACAATCACATTCAGCATGAAGGAGAGAGGATGGAAAGGGGGTGCACAGTAAGACGTTTTGGGGGGACACGGCCGGCGAATGCCCACTCTTGGAGCCCTGCTTCGTTCTTGCAAATTACGCCGGGTAAATAGCGAATCCGCCATGGCGCGAGTGCAACTGGCTCTTAAAAGGAAAGAAAGATGAAACTTAGGTTTGCCCTGTGTTTTGACCTTTTTTGGAGTTACTATTCTGGATTACTCTAATAAAGGACTGCATTGGATCCTTAACCTGTGTGTCTGAGCAGTATGTGACTGATGGTTTTTGACTATACAAAAACGCATTATGGCTGTCCCAAACTATCTCACTGTACCTGTTACATTTTTCATGTTATGTTTAATTATCATGAAGAATTGAACCATTTTGCATTAGGGGTGTTTTTTTTTTTTTAATTCTTTAATAGAATTTCTTGGTAACACAGCACAGTATAAATGTTTTGCCAAAAATATGTATCATTTAGTTACATCAAGAGTCAAATCAAATAAAAATAGCACATGAAATGTTACACAACAGCATGAATCAAACTACAAAATAAAAGACAAGAAAACATGAACATGAGACAAAACCCCAAAACAAATCCTAAACCTAACATTACATATCCCCCCTCTAAGAGCGGCTCCAGACGCCCAAACAAAACCCAAACACCAACAAGTCCAGGACGGTGGTGAAGCTGAAGAAAAACAGAGGGAGGAACGGAGGGCCAGGCCCATGCAGAGGAACAGGAATCGGGTCATGGTATGGAGCATGAAACAATGGGCAAGACCATGGCCATGGTGCAGTGGTAGACCTGGACCATGGGGCAATGGCGGACCTGGGCAGTGGAGCCATAGTGGACCTGGACAATGAAGCAGTGGCAAACAGTGGAACAATGGAGGACCTGAGCCGTGGAGCAGTGGCAGACAGTGGAACAATGGAGGTCCTGGGCCGTGGAGCAGTGGCAGACAGTGGAACAAAGGAGGACCTGGGCCATGGAGCAGTGGCAGGCCTGGATCATGGAGCAGAGGTGGGCCTGGTTTGTGAAGCACCAGAGGACCTGGGTCATGGAGCAGTGGCAGACAGTGGAACAATGGAGGAACTGAGCCATGGAGCTGTGGCAGACCATGGAACAGTGGAGGGTGTGGGGCATGGAAAAGTGGCAGACAGTAAAACAATGGAGGTCCTAGGCCGTGGAGCAGTGGCAAACAGTGGAACAATGGAGGACCTGAGCTGTGGAGCAGTAGCAGACAGTGGAACAATGGAGGACCTAGGCCATGGAGTAGTGGCAGGCCTGGATCATGAAGCTGAGGTCGGCCTGGTTTGTGAAGCACCAGAGGACCTGGGTCATGGAGCAGTGGCAGACAGTGGAACAATGGAGGACCTGAGCCATGGAGCAGTGGCAGACCATGGAACAGTGGAGGGCCTGGGGCATGGAAAAGAGGCACACAGTGGAGCAGTGCAAGCCAGGGTGGAGCAGGCAGAGCAGGAAGCCGTGGCGGAGCCGGCAGAGCAGGGACATGGGTCATGCAGGGAAAGGAAAGCAAGACACTAACAGCATGAATCAAACTACAAAATAAAAGACAAGAAAACATGAACATGAGACAAAACCCCAAAACAAATCCCAAACCTCACATTACATATTCCCCCTCTAAGGGCAGCTCCAGACGCCCAAACAAAACCCAAACACCAACAAGTCCAGGACGGTGGTGAAGCTGAGGAAAAACAGAGGGAGGAACCGGGGGCCAGGCCCATGCAGAGGAACAGGACTTGGGTCATGGTATGGAGCATGAAACAATGGGCAAGACCATGGCCATGGTGCAGTGGTAGACCTGGACCATGGGGCAATGGCGGACCTGGGCAATGGAGCCGTGGTGGACCTGGACAATGAAGCAGTGGAAGACAGGAGAACAATGGAGGACCTGGGCCATAGAGCAGTGGCAAACAGCGGAACAATGGAGGTCCTAGGCCGTGGAGCAGTGGCAGACAGTGGAACAATGGAGGTCCTGGGCCGTGGAGCAGTGGCAGACAGTGGACCGATGGAGGACCTGGGCCATGGAGCAGTGGCAGACTGTGGAACAATGGAGGTCCTGGGCCGTAGTGCAGTGGCAGACAGTGGAACAATGGAGGTCCTGGGCCGTGGAGCAGTGGCAGACAGTGGAACGATGGAGGACCTGGGCCATGGCGCAGTGGCAGACAGTGGACCGATGGAGGACCTGGGCCATGGAGCAGTTGCAGACAGTGGAACAATGGAGGTCCTGGGCCATGGAGCAGTGGCAGACAGTGGAACAATGGAGGTCCTGGGCCGTGGAGCAGTGGCACACAGTGGAACAATGGAGGTCCTGGGCCGTGGAGCAGTGGCAGACAGTGGAACAATGGAGGTCCTGGGCCGCGGAGCAGTGGCAGACAGTGGAACAATGGAGGTCCTGGGCCGTAGTGCAGTGGCAGACAGTGGAACAATGGAGGTCCTGGACCGTAGTGCAGTGGCAGACAGTGGAACAATGGAGGTCCTGGGCCGTGGAGCAGTGGCAGACAGTGGAACAATGGAGGTCCTGGGCCGTGGAGCAGTGGCAGACAGTGGAACAATGGAGGTCCTGGGCCGTGGAGCAGTGACAGACAGTGGAACGATGGAGGACCTGGGCCATGGCGCAGTGGCAGACAGTGGACCGATGGAGGACCTGGGCCATGGAGCAGTGGCAGACAGTGGAACAATGGAGGTCCTGGGCCATGGAGCAGTGGCAGACAGTGGAACAATGGAGGTCCTGGGCCGTGGAGCAGTGGCACACAGTGGAACAATGGAGGTCCTGGGCCGTGGAGCAGTGGCAGACAGTGGAACAATGGTGGTCCTGGGCTGCGGAGCAGTGGCAGACAGTGAAACAATGGAGGTCCTGGGCCATGGAGCAGTGGCAGACAGTGGAACAATGGAGGACCTAGGCCATGGAGTAGTGGCAGACAGTGGAACAATGGAGGACCTAGGCCATGGAGTAGTGGCAGACAGTGGAACAATGGAGGACCTGAGCCTTGGACCAGTGGCAGACCATGGAACAGTGGAGGGCCTGGGGCGTGGAAAAGGGGCAGACAGTGGAACAATGGAGGACCTGAGCCATGGAGCAGTGGCAGACAGTGGAACAATGGAGGTCCTGGGCCGTGGAGCAGTGGCAGACAGTGAAACAATGGAGGTCCTGGGCCATGGAGCAGTCACAAACAGTGGAACAATGTAGGTCCTAGGCCATGGAGCAGTGGCACACAGTGCAACAATGGAGGACCTAGGCCATGGAGCAGTGGCAGACAGTGGAACAATGGAGGACCTGAGCCATGGAGCAGTGGCAGATAGTGGAACAATGGAGGACCTGAGCCATGGAGCAGTGGCAGATAGTGGAACAATGGAGGTTCTAGGCCATGGAGCAGTGGCAGACAGTGGAACAATGGAGGACCTGAGCCATGGAGCAGTGGCAGATAGTGGAACAATGGAGGTTCTAGGCCATGGAGCAGTGGCAGACAGTGGAACAATGGAGGTCCTGGGCCACAGAGCAGTGGCAAACAGTTTAAAAATGGAGGTCCTGGGCCATGGAGAAGTGGCAGACAGTGGAACAATGGAGGATCTGAGCCATGGAGCAGTGGCAGACAGTGGAACAATGGAGGTACTGGGCCGTGGAGCAGTGGCAGACAGTAAAACAATGGAGGTCCTGCGCCATGGGGCAGTGGCAGACAGTGGAACAATCGAGGACCTAGGCCATGGAGCAGTGGCAGGCCTGGATCATGGAGCAGAGGTGGGCCTGGTTTGTGAAGCACCAGAGGACCTGGGTCATGAAGCAGTGGCAGACAGTTGAACAATGGAGGACCTGAGCCTTGGACCAGTGGCAGACCATGGAACAGTGGAGGGCCTGGGGCGTGGAAAAGTGGCAGACAGTGGAACAATGGAGAACCTGAGCCGTGGAGCAGTGGCAGACAGTGGAACAATGGAGGTCCTGGGCCGTGGAGCAGTGGCAGACAGTGGAACAATGGAGGTCCTAGGCCGTGGAGCAGTGGCAGACAGTGGAACAATTGAGGTCCTGGGCCGTGGAGCAGTGGCAGACAGTGGAACAATGGAGGTCCTGGGCCGCGGAGCAGTGGCAGACAGTGAAACAATGGAGGTCCTGGGCCATGGAGCAGTGGCAGACAGTGGAACAATGGAGGACGTAGGCCATGGAGTAGTGGCAGACAGTGGAACAATGGAGGACCTAGGCCATGGAGCAGTGGTAGGCCTGGATCATGGAGCAGAGGTGGGCTTGGTTTGTGAAGCACCAGAGGACCTGGGTCATGGAGCAGTGGCAGACAGTGGAACAATGGAGGACCTGAGCCTTGGACCAGTGGCAGACCATGGAACAGTGGAGGGCCTGGGGCGTGGAAAAGGGGCAGACAGTGGAACAATGGAGGACCTGAGCCATGAAGCAGTGGCAGACAGTGGAACAATGGAGGTCCTGGGCTGTGGAGCAGTGGCAGACAGTGAAACAATGGAGGTCCTGGGCCATGGGGCAGTGGCAGACAGTGGAACAATGGAGGACCTGAGCCTTGGAGCAGTGGCAGACCATGGAACAGTGGATGGCCTGGGGCATGGAAAAGTGGCAGACAGTGGAACAATGGAGGTCCTAGGCCGTGGAGCAGTGGCAAACAGTGGAACAATGGAGGACCTGAGACGTGGAGCAGTAGCAGACAGTGGAACAATGGAGGTCCTGGCCCATGGAGCAGTGGCAGACAGTGGAACAATGGAGGACCTAGGCCATGGAGCAGTGGCAGGCCTGGATCATGGAGCAGAGGTGGGCCTGGTTTGTGAAGCACCAGAGGACCTGGGTCATGGAGCAGTGGCAGACAGTGGAACAATGGAGGACTTGAGCCATGGAACAATGGCAGACAGTGGAACAATGGAGGTCCTGGGCCATGGAGCAGTGGCAGGCCTGGATCATGGAGCAGAGGTGGGCCTGGTTTGTGAAGCACCAGAGGACCTGGGTCATGGAGCAGTGGCAGACAGTGGAACAATGGAGGTCCTGGCCCATGGAGCAGTGGCAGACAGTGGAACAATGGAGGACCTAGGCCATGGAGCAGTGGCAGGCCTGGATCATGGAGCAGAGGTGGGCCTGGTTTGTGAAGCACCAGAGGACCTGGGTCATGGAGCAGTGGCAGACAGTGGAACAATGGAGGACCTGAGCCATGGAACAATGGCAGACAGTGGAACAATGGAGGACCTAGGCCATGGAGCAGTGGCAGGCCTGGATCATGGAGCAGAGGTGGGCCTGGTTTGTGAAGCACCAGATGACCTGGGTCATGGAGCAGTGGCAGACAGTGGAACAATGGAGGACCTGAGCCATGGAACAATAGCAGACATTGGAACAATGGAGGTCCTGGGCCATGGAGCAGTGGCAGACAGTGGAACAATGGAGGACCTGAGCCATGGAGCAGTGGCAGACCATGGAACAGTGGAGGTCCTGGGGCATGGAAAAGTGGCAGACAGTGGAGCAGTGCAAGCCAGGGTGGAGCAGGCAGAGCAGGGACATGGGTAGACCGCTTACTCGTGTGGCTGAAATGTCTGCCAATATAGAAATATAGAAGTTCGGCTCAGCAAGAAAAACAAGAGAGAATCTGTTCTATGCAAATAGAGTTTTATTCAGACTCAAACTGTCCTGAAGAACCATTTTATGAAAAATGTTTTTTTTTTCTCTCTCTCTCTTTTTTTATAGCTTAAAAGTTCTTATTCTGTATCTGTCAAAATATCCTTTCAGAGCCATTTCATTATTGATTTTTTTGGAGCTACACCATTTAACTACTACCATCAGCACACACTCAACAGGTACATGATATCTTTCTTAAAAACGTTTATACATTTTAACTTTCAAGGTGTAACTGTTTTTTCTCTTTTTAGCTTTTAATAATAAGATATACATCTGACCAGGTTGGTTAACTTGAAGATACTTCCTTTAATCATCTGGATCTTAATTAGGAAACAAACGAGTTTCATGTATTAAAAGCTATTTATAATGTTAATTTCAGAAAAATGCAGGCTATTTAGGTTGTTTTAGAATTGAAATATATTTTGAGCATAGTACAAACCCTGCATGCCTGCCCCTCTTTTTCATCAGATTACTAAAAAAAATTAAGATATATCCATATTTGCAAGATGATTTCAGCAAGAATTACATAAAAATACATTCTTATTATGATCCCTAAAGTAAGTGTGAGAGGAGTATTCATTCAAATATCAAGGGGTTAGAATGCTTGATGCCACATATATAAGTAGATATGAGAATCTTAAAGGCCTTTTGAAAACAAGGATAGAAAAATCCATAAATCAAGGGGTTACAAGTCGAGTTTAAATATGCAAACCAAAACAAAGCATCAAAAACATCACCAGGAGTCACATAATTAAGGAAAGGGTAAATGATAGTTGCTGTGAAAATAGGCAGCCAGCAGAACAAATAAACTCCCATGATAATGGCCAGAGTTTTAGCTGCTTTTCTCTCTCTATGAGTAGAGCTTTGGCTCTTCAACCCTGCAGTCACTCTTTTTGACATAACCTTCGTATGTTTTTGAGCAACATGGAAGATTTTTATATACAGGGAGCTCATGATCATCCCAGGAAGGAAAAATGTGAGAAGTGGACATATGATACTCCACTTTTTGTTAAAAAACAAAACACATCTTCCCACACAGTAAGTCTGCAATATTAGCATCTCAAGTTCAATTGCACTTATCCCTGAAAACACAACAGAGAAACTGTACAGAAATGAAAACAGCCATATTAAGGTATTAAATACAATCACACTGTTGTTTCTGACCCTCATTCTGTATCTTAGAGGGTCACAAATGGCCCAGTACCTGTCAACAGATATTAAACTGAGATGCAGTATGGATGAGATACTAAAGCTCATGTCTAAACTAGAATGAACTTTACACAAAAAAATCTCCCAGATACCAGCAGCCTTCAACAGATCGCACCATGCTGTACGGCATGACCAGAGAGCCCAGCAGACAGTCACTGGCAGCCAGAGAGCGAACGATCAGATGAGTTGGAGTCTGAAGCTGTTTGAAGTGAGAGATGGAGATGATGATCAGCAGGTTCCCAAAAACTGTTGTGAGGATCATCAGCACTATTAAAACATAAATCGCCACTTTAACAACAGCAAGACGATGCAATTTTGGACAGGAGTTTGGCCTGAGCGGATAGCAGAGGAACATATTCTCAGTCTTATTTGAAGTCATTATGGATGATCCAGATACTGAAATGATTTTCTCTGTAAAAAGGTTGTCAATTAAAAACATTAATTTAGTAAAGATAAATATAAATACATAGTACATGCCGATCCATTTTTACTCCCTAAATGGACTAAGAGCAGCTCAGATGCATACAGCCTTATATTTGAAGTTACCCTCCTACATCTGTCACTGTTACTCATAGTTACAAAAACAACATAGACTCTGGAGATTAAAATGAAAAAAAAAAAAAACCATCTGTTCTTCATCTGTAAAGTGAAAATTTATAAATATTATAAGATATCATTTTCAGGGCCCTCTGGTCATCAACAATTATTATTATTTATTATACAATTATTAAAAAGTACAATACTAGCAGCTAGGGATGCACAGGCCTTATACTGTAAGTAATGGCTGATAACCAATAAATAGACAATATGAAAAATCTGTCATTTTTACACTATACTAAAAAAATAAAATCCATAATAATAAAAACTAAATGCTAATGCTAACTAATTTGCTATTAGTGTTTTTAAAGACTAACTTTAAAGGGTTAGTTCACCCAAAAATGAAAATGAGCCCACTATTTACTCACCCTCAGGCATCTTAGGTGTATATGACTAGGATGCCTGAGACAAATCCAATCTGAGTTATATTAAAAATTATCCTGGCCCTTCCAAGCTTTATAATGGCATGGGCAGGTGCTTCTTTTAATCAGTCCAAAACAAGTTCAATAAAGTGTATCAATCCATAATAAATAGTGCTCCACACGGCTACGAGGAGTAAATAAAGCCCTCCTGTTACGAATTGATGAGTTTTGTAAGAAAAATATCCATATTTAAAATGTAATAATCACTTGAAGCTAGCTAGCACAAACTGGTCGTACACAGAAGCCTTTCTAGGCGGATGACATAAGAATAAATAATGAGCTAATTTACATTTTTGGGTAAACTAACCCTTAAGTGAGCATTAGATACACTATGAGAGTAGTGAAAAACTTTATTTCAAGTGGTCATGAACTGAGAAATCAAATTTCCCATATTTTTTGACATATCAAGTCAATGAACTACAAAAATTTAGCGTCAGCATCAGTTCTAGAAGGTCACATTAGTCAAGCTAGCATCAGCTGACTTTCAGCTGATCCACGTCTACCTATAGGGATGCGCCACCTATTACAGCACTTCTATATAAGGTCCTTCAGTATTATCACCAGCTTTGTTGGTCAAATACTTATTTCACTCATTAAAATGCAAAACAATTCATTACTTTTTAAAATGTTTATTTTCTGGATTTTTTTGTTGTTATTCTGTCTCTCACTGTTCAAATAAACCTACCATTCAAATTATAGACTGATAATTTCTTTGTCAGTGGCCAAACGTTCAAAATCAACAGGTGTACAAATAATATTTTTCCCCACTGCAGTTTTATCTCTTGACTATTTAGTGCTTAATCATTTGAGCCCTATTTTATCAACAGTGTTTATGCACAGATGTGTGTGCAATATTGTTACGCCAGGCCAGCAGAGGAAGCCCTTAACCAGTACAGACTGTTACTGCTCCCTCTGCTGCTTTTCTGGTTACTTCCTGTTTGGCAGCCATATAAAGAGGGCCATGCCAAACAGGAGGTTGCGAAGTATTGTTTTGCTCCTGCGAACTCTACCAAGCATTTTCCCTGGTTTCCTAGTTTCCGTGTTTCATAGTTTCTTAGTTTTATCGCCATTTTCTGGTTCTGTTTCAAGTCTTAGGCTGTATCCGAAATCGCCCCCTATACCCTCAATTAGTGCACTATTTGAGGGGACAGCCATTTTAATTGGTGTTCAAAACCATAATGGACATTCCCGAGTGCACTCATTCAATCCCACAATGCACCGCAAAAACAAGTGTACAACCGATGTATGCTCAACAGCTAGAGAGAACCCATAATGCACTGAGAGAGTCGCGCTGACTGAATTCCCGCGTCTCGCCAGACGATGGCGCCCGCAGCGGAATCATCCATCCGTTCATTTTACAACGTGCTGGTCCATGGCGTACAACACAGGTACCAATTCGTTGTAAATTAATTATTATTATTTTTTTAACCAGGGTTTATACGTAAATTCCTTGACATAGTTCAAGATAAATCCTTTAATCTTACTACACGAACTGTCCGTTTTAAATGATTGTTAAACAGTTTGCAATACTATGCAAAAGCGGCAGTCCTTCCGGTGCACTTAGTGTCCGAATTCACTCACTCGTTTCCATTCACTCCTTCAAGTGAACTGTACGAGTGGACTAATGTAGGGAATAGTGAATGAGGGTATAGGGGGCGATTTCGGATACAGCCCTAGTCTTAGTCATAGTTTTGCCTTTTTTCTTTGTTTTGTTTTCATTTGTTACTTTGGACTGCCCTCTTGGATTTGGACCCTCGCCCGCTCATAGGATTATGCTTTTGTCTTGCCCTGGATGTTCCTGTTTTGCCGGTGTTTGACCCTGCCTGTTTACCACGATCTGTCAATAAAGCTGGCGTTTGGATCCTCATCTCCATCATCCTTTATAACAAATATGTGCATAAAAGGAAAAGAAAGGAGGTGACGTGAGGCCAAGTATGGTGACCCATACTAGGAATTTGTGCTCCGCATTTAACCCATCCAAGTGCACACACACACACCGTGAACACACACACGGAGCCCGGGGAGCAGTTGGGGGTTCGGTGCCTTGACTCACCTGATTACCTGGTATTGAGGGTGGAGAGAGTGCTGTACATTCACTCCCCCCACCTACAATCCCTGCCAGACCTGACACTCGAACCCGCAACCTTTGGGTTACAAGTCCGACTCTCTAACCATTAGGCCACGGCTGCCCCCATAAGAACAAACTTTTACACAAAGTGTGGGATATATCAACTTATACTTAGGAATGTGTGTAAATATAAGCGCAACTATAAGCATACTTACAAATAAGCATACTTACGCAGAGATTTTAATGGTAGAATGGTGGTACTATAAAAAGAAAGTGCTACTGAGTGTTTTCCCTTGTCCTTTAATTGCAAATACTTAGTTAATAATTTCATAGTTCAAGCCGCACATTTGCATAATTGGTGTGAAAAGCTATAGAAGCCAGGTGGGAGGTCACTTGAAATGTGATAGAGAATGTGTTTTCAAAGAGCATGCTGATCTGTTTATTGTGAGGACAGAATGGCTTCTCAGTCTGTACCACCTTCTTTGCCATGATTTGGATGAGGACATATACGTTCATGTGATTTATAAAGGGAGGTGTTGTCACCATATATGGTTAATGGAGGCATTTTTAAATGCAAATGACCATGAATGTAAATGAGCATGGTGCTTAAGAACACATGGGATTTATCAACAATGATCACTTACTGGTGTGTGTAAGAACTGTGTGGGCACGTTTGATAAATATGTATTTTTTTTTTACTATTTTTTTGTACACACATTCTAAATTTAATTTGTAGGACAAAATATAGAACAGGATGATTTCCACTGGATGTTAATAAATGAAGCCCAGGATTCTAACTGGGTGACTTAAACTCCCAAAAAGTGAATGTTTTGCTAAAGGGAGACCATTTAATCTAAACCCAATATGTTGTGATTAAAAAGGTTTTATTGAAAATGCTAATTTTACAGAAATGCATGCTATATAGATTGTTTTATTACAAATAAATATATGTATCTAAACATAGTACAGATTTCTGCAATTTCTCTGAAAATGTCTATATGCTTTTTAAATATTGATTTTTGCACCTGTATGTTAAATGTCCCAGCTGCTCTCTTCACATTACTAAATATTTAAAGATTGCACCGTAAGATAACAGAATACATTTGCAAAATGATTTCAGCATATCATATAACTAGCAAGTAATTTAAATGCATAAAAAAAAACCTTTGTTGTGATGCGATTGTGATTGTGAAATAAGTATGAGTGCCGTAGTCATTCTAATGCCAAGGTGTTTGAATCTTTGACACAACAGACATAAGTGGATATAAGGATCTTAAATGCATTCTGAAAACAAGGGTAGAAAAATCCATAAATTAATGGATTACAAGTGGAGTTAAGGTATGCAAACCAAACCAAAGCATCAAAAACATCACCTGGGGTCAAAAAATTGAAAAAGGGGCCAAGAGTAGTAACAGTAAAATACGGCAGCCAGCAGAACAAAAAAACACCCATGACAATGGCCAGAGTTTTAGCTGCTTTTCTCTCTCTGTGAGCAGAGCTTTGGCTTTTCAACCCTCCAGTCACTCTTTCTGACATAACCTTTGCATGTTTTCGTGCAACATGGAAGATTTTTATATACAGAGAACTCATGATCGTCCCAGGAAGGAAAAAAGTGAGAATTGGACATATAAGACCCCATTCCTTGTTAAAAAACAAAACACAACTTCCCACACAATGAGCCTGCATTATAAGCATCTCAAGTCCAACTGCATTTATCCCTGAAAACACAACAGAGAAGCTGTACACAAATGAAAACAGCCATATGAAGGTAGTAAATACAGTAACAGTGTTGTTTGTGACCCTAAATCTGTATCTCAGAGGGTCACAAATGGCCCAGTACCTGTCAACAGATATTAAACTGAGGTGCAGCAATGAAGAGATACAGAAGGTCATGTCCAGACTAGAATGTACTTTACACACAAAATCTCCCAGATACCAGCAGCCTTCAACAGATCGCACCATGCTGTACGGCATGACCAAAGAGCCCAGCAGACAGTCACTGGCAGCCAGAGAGCGAACGATCAGATGAGTTGGAGACTGAAGCTGTTTAAAATGAGAGATGGAGATGATGATCAGCAGGTTCCCAAAAACTGTTGTGAGGATCATCAGCACCAAGAATGCATACATCGCCACTTTAACCACAACATAACGCTGTATTTTCAGACAGGAGTCTGCCCGAAGTGGATAGCAGAGAAAAACAATCTGAGTGTCAGTTTCATTTGAAGACATCACGTCTGCTCCAGATGCTGAGATAAATTCCTTTGCAACTGTAAAAAGGCAGTTAACTATAAAACAAAGTATAAACAGAATAATTTTGTAAATTATAGTTTGGTTAAAAACAATTTCCAAAGAAAGGTGAACATATATATAGTACATGCCCATCTAGTTTCACTTCCTAAATGGACTCAGAGCAGCTCAGATTTGTTCATATATACTCTCAGATTTGAGGTGACCCTCCCCACAACTGTCACTTTTACCCATAGTAAACACAACAAGACCTCAGGAGATTAAAATGAGAAAATTCATACTTCAGCTGTGTCCTGATCTGAAGATCATTGGATGGGTTAGAGACTACAGATGTGCGAGTCTAGTTGCCTAGATGGTCAAGCTCCTACTAGTCAACACTGAAAACAACAGTCAATGATTTTATCATTTACATTACCATCATTTTAACGTTACATTTAAAATATTATAAAGTGCACATATTATGCAAAATCCACTTTTACATGGTGTTTAGACATAAATGTGTGTTGTAAGTGTGTGAACACAACTATAACACAATCACAATAATAAAAATCCACCCATTCCTTAGTTTTTAATCCCCATTAAACCAAATCAGCCTCACTAGGCATGCCGTTTTGATTCTCTAAGCAATGTGACATCCCACTGCTTAGGCCCCACCCACAGCAGCTGAGTGACAGTCCTGCATTGCCATACCACCCTCAACGAGTTTTTCTTTGATTGTACGCTGTCCTACATTTTCTTCATGCTCGAACAGCTGTAGCATCAACAATGCCTCATAAGCAATCCCGGTGACCATACTGTAAGAGTCTTTTTTTCCAAGATCTGAGCCACTGAGGACGCAGAGGATTACTAGGGATGCACCAATCAGGATTTTTGCAGCCGATAAGTAATGCCTGATATGTAATCTCTCTGATCAACATTCATATTTTTTCAGATAAAATATTACTATAGATGTTGCTTTTTATTATATTTTGTTAAATTTTTACAGTAATTATATGTAATGTAATGTAACTATTGTTTTAACAGAGTAATAAATAATCACTCATTACCCTGGTGAAAAAAACAACCTAGGCTGGTTGGCTGGTTTTAGCTGGTCAACCAGCCTGGTTTTAGCCGGTCAGCAGGCTGGTTTTAGAGGGGTTTTGGCCACTTTCCCAGCCTGGCCAGGGAAACCACCAGCTAAAACCAGCCTGACCAGCCTGGCCAGGCTGGGAGACCAGCTAAAATAAGCTACTTCCAGCTTAAAGACCATGCCAACCAGTCTAGGCTGGTTTTAGCATTTCTTTTCAGGGTAATACAGTGAACATTTTAATATGCCTTCAAAATTGGGTCTATGCCTAAGGTGTGCAGTTATTTCCAGGGTAACACAAACGGCGAACGTAGCCACTTTGCTACATAATTTTAGTTATTTTAAAGATCCTTACAGCCTAACACAGCAAAATAACCAAAACAACAACACTGGCCAAACTAAATACGGTAAACAATAGGACAAAAACGACAGACTATTTCCATGTTTCAGACACAAAATTACGTTTTATTATTAATGGAAAGCACATACTCTACACATACATTTAGCACACACATTAACATAGGCCAGTGGTTCTCAATCCTGGTCCTGGTGGAACCCAGCTGCACATTTTGCATGTCTCTCTTATTTAACACACCTGATTGAGATCTTCAGCTTATTAGTTCAGTAAATGGATCTCTCACCTAATGAGCTGATGATCGCAATCAGGTGTGTTAAATAAGGGAGACATGCCAAATGTGCAGAGCAGGGGTCCCCCAGGACCAGGATTGAAAAACATGACATAGGCGCTAATGTTGTTAGTGCTGCTATTGTCTCGCATAGCCAGACCTTCAGAATGATGGCTGAAGGTCTGGTATTCATGGCAGCTTTCACTGGCCAAGGCCCGCCCATAAGGCCGTTTGACCGACATGTCAAACAACCGATGACAGTTCGTATCGTTCAGCGTCACGTTTCAGTGCATGGAAATGCCCCCACAACTACAGACTGGCATGCAACAAGTCAGTCATTGAAATAACCAGCATTGAAAGTTAAATAAGAAGAGGGAGAACCAGCAGTAAGTCAGTAATTTGTTCGCGAACGTCGCAAATGTGTTTAACAACAATGGCGTCTGCATAAGCACATCTTAGCAAAACGCAGAGTAAATCCGTCTGCGCTTTGTTTCCCTGCGGACCGAAAATAAACGCGACACTCGCGTCTCCCGTATCTCCGATCAAATTCAACTAATAAGATCACGACTTCGACATTCCTGAAGTGTTTCCAGTTAAGTGTACCATATGCATCAGACGTTTAGCCAATGTTCCATGGGCATGACGTCTGCGGCTGAGACTAGAGCTGCTATGACCACTAACAGCTTATAAACTCTGTGACATTTCTCATAAGCGATGTAACAATGCCGCTGTCCCTAAAGAAAATGAACTTAAAGTTCCACTTTTAGTAGAGACGGTTCTGCCGCCGATCAGTTTTGACTGATGAACAGACTCGGAAAGGTAATTCACAAACACAATCTCTCTCTATACGTGTCGCGGTGGCTCGTTCTGAAGTGCCGAATCAGGTTAGTGGTATTAAAATGTTTTGGACAATGCTCCTGCAGGTGAGATTTATTTGACAAAGTATTTCCACACCAGTGATTGCGGCGCCAATTCATTCATGTCCGCACACATCATGTATGTCCTCACGCATTAACATTATCAAATTGCGATCGGTTCGTGAGATTGGCCAAGTTAAGTGAGTACCGATCGAGTCATAAAGTGTGATTATCGGCCGATACCGATCTCCAGCCGGTCGATCAGAGCATCCCTATGAATTACTTTTATTTTTCAAGGCAATGCACCTAAATCTACCTAAATACATTTATGTCTGCACTAATTATTTCACTCCAGACTGCTTTGAGAATGTCAATTCCAGAACTAAAATGTACAGATAATTTACTCACCCCCTTGTCATCCAATATGTTCATGTCTTTCTTTCTTCAGTCGTAAAGAAATTATGGTTTTTGAGGAAAACAGGGTTTTCTCTAAATATAATGGACTTCTGTGGTGCCCGTGAGTTTGAACTTCCAAATTGCAGTTTAAATGCAGCTTCATAGGACTCTAAATGATCCCAGCCGAGGAAGAAGGGTCTTATCTTCGATCGGCCATTAAAAAAACTGATATGCAGTTTAACCTCAAATGCTCGTCTTGTCTATCTCTGTGTGTAAATTGTACATCACTGTCTTTCCATTGTTTGTAAAGGTTGTTTGATCTCCTTTGCATGTTTCAAACTTGCGGGCACCATAGCAATCCACTATAAGGAGAGAAATCCTCAAATGTTTTCCTCAAAAAACATAACTTATTTAAAACTGAAGAAAAAAAAGACATTAACATCTTGGATAACAAGGGGCAAGTAAATTATCTGTAAATTTTTGTTCTGGAGGGTTAACTTTTTTTTTTTTTTAGACGCCCCAAAAATTCCAGATGTTAAAATAAATGATCTGTTGGGAATTTTGAGCTGAAACTTCACATATTACAACCTGTAGAAATGGGCATAATAGATACCCTTTAAATTAAGTTTATTCATTTACTTAATATGTAAAGACAACATTTTGTTTATTTTTGACCATTTGACATAATTTAACCATTGCTTATCAAGCTAGAACAGGTAGTTTGCAGTCAATTTAAATCACAGCTTTGTGCTGTTTTCAATGAAAAAGACACAGATTGCGCTGGGAACATACACACAATCTGCTCTGTTAAAACGTCACATGCTGTGGCACCGGTACCCTAGCTCCAAAAGCTATAAAATATTTCTCTACAAATATAAATCATTTTATTTAGACTCATATTTTTTGGGGCTTAAAGTTCTTTATTCCCACCTTTTTATTTGCTTTTTTAAAATCTGTAACTGTCAAAAAAATCCTTTAATTTTTGGAGCTCGACCATTCATAGACCGTCAATACACACTTAAGAGGTATATGATAACCTTTTGTCTATATAAAATGTCTATACATTAAAATTATAACTGTTTTCATTTGCCAGTCATGTCTTTCAGTTTTTAAACCGAAGATATAAGTGTGACCAGGTCGGTTTACTTGAGGATACTTTTCTTAATCATATGGATCTTAATTTGGAAATTCAAATAAACAAACTGTCAAAATAAGACTGGGGAGACCATTTTAATTTAAACCCATTGAAATGTGATTTAAAGAGTTCAATGTATTAAAAGCAATTCATAATGTATATAAATATATATATTTAGGTTCTTTTATATTAAGTGAAATATGCAAACCCTGCATGGATGCCCTTCTTTTTCATCAGATTACTAAAAATATTAAGATCATTGCCAGTAAAACAAATGCAAAGTAGTTTCAGGCTATATGAAATAAAAATAATTGCATGAAAATAAATTTTTATTGTGATGCCTGAAATAAGTGTGAGAGCAGTATTCATTCAAATATCATGGGGTTAGAATGCTTAATGCCACAGATATAAGCAGATATGAGAATCTTAAAGGCTTTTTGAAAACAAGGGTAGAAAAATCCATAAATCAATGGATTACAAGTCGAGTTAAAATATGCAAACCAAAACAAAGCATCAAAAACAACAGCTGGTGTCCAGTAATTAAAAAAAGGGTCAATAAGAGAAGCAGTAAAATACGACAGATATTAAACTGAGATGCAGTATTGAAGAGCAGAGAAACATATTCTCAGTTTGAGTCTCATTTGAAGTCATTTATGATCCAGATGCTGAGATGAGTTTCTTTGAAATCCTAAAACAGCTGACAATTATAAGTGTAAGTATAAAAAGAGTAATTTAATGAAACACAGTTTGGTAAAAGACTAATATCCAAAGAAAGATAACTATATACAGTGCATGCCCATCCATTTGAACAAAAATAAATGGACTCAATGTAAATTAAATCAGTGTAGCTTGGTTTCGTTCATATATATACCCTCATATTTGAAATAACCCCTCCTACACTGGTCAGTTCAACCCATGATTACAAAAACTACATGAACTCAGGAGATTTAAAACAACAATAAAATCATAATATGTGATATATACTGATGTAAAAAAAAAACACCACATCTGTGGTGGTTCATCTGTGAAGTGAAATGTATTTTTGTCCTTTTCAGGCCCTTTAGGTCATCGACAATTATTGTTTTTATTAATTATTCAAGTAGAATACTAATAGGTATGCACAGGCATTAAAATTAAGCCAATTATTCTATGCAACACTACATGTAAATTAGGCACAACATTATAATGTACAGTATTAAAATGTGTATTTGTTCATTATGTGTGTTTTTGAGATTTGCTGAAGATTATGCTGTATAACAGTGTTTTTAAGTAAGTTATTAGTGTTTTTAGGAGAAGTTAATCAATTTAAAGGAAAGATGATGGATGAAGATGAGTGATAAATTTGTAAACTGATGTATAGTTAGTTGAACTGTTGGTTGAGTCAAATAAGGAAGCACGATAGTTGCAGTTATTTAATTCAACAATTCTATTACCAACAACAAAAATCCAATAACCTGATCTCATGACAGAAATGTACATGTGGGAATTTTTCACAGGATGCGATATACATACCGTTTCATAGGTTTAATGACTTATTTGATGTAAAATGTCCATTGAGTGGCACTATAAGTCTAATACTCCGTAACGTTTTAAAAAAAAAATACCATCTGCACTACACCTAAACCTAACTGTGACGTAAAAATCGGATGCATTGTGTTTTAGCTTGTTTTTTCAATGTCATCTTTGAGCTCTTTCTTTAAGAGTCATGTTTTTGACAGGATTCGTATCCAAGGATTCCTTATCCTAAGTCTAATTCTGTGCCAGCTGAGCTACCGGGGAAAGCTTGTTATGTCCGGAAAACAAAACATATGGAGCTGTAATCATAACTAGATGAAAATGATTTCAAGTTTTCGCTGTTTCACCGCCTCTAGTATCAATTTCTGTTGGAAACTGCAGTGATATGTACTTATTGGTACGTATTTCACATCTTGCGAAAAAGTTCCCACAGATACTTTTTTGTTGTGAGATCAGGTCAAATTCGTATGTCTTGAGTTTCACCTCTTGATTATTAAGTGCTCAATTACCTGGATTCTAAATTGGTGATTTAAACCAAAAAAGTGGATGTTTTGCTAAAGGGAAGACCCTTTACAGTTTTTCTCAATCGATTTGACACAAACATTTGTGTATCATTTGTTCAAAACCAACAAACAAAACTCTGTCATCTGTCATCAGGTAGACAAAGATGAGCAGAGAGGAGAATGTAAAAAAGAGGAGAGGAGGAGGGCATTGGTGCAGTGGAAAGACAGTAGACAGAAAATAACTGTATGGAAGGTGGAAGGAGAGGTAGAAAGTAAAGACAAATCTCAAATAAGATCAGTTTAATTCAGAGACTAATTGAACATGTAATAATTCATGACCTCTCCATTAGAGAAGAATGATTTTTGAGTGCAGATTTGTAGTCCTCCTGGGACAACTTCTGTTTTTTACGTGTAAATGTAAAATTTCCAGAATTGAAGTGTGAGAACATTCAGGTGGACAATCAAGTTATTTTGTATGCGAGAGCATTATTGACCTGGTGGTCCAGAACCATACCACCAGTCACAAAGGAAGAGGCCTATGGAGATGATGAAAGGGGCTTGAGCATGAATTCAACTATATTAGTGGTGGGCCGTTATCGGCGTTAAGGTGCTGCGTTAACGTAAGACTCTTATCAGGTGATTTAAAAAAATATCGGCGTTAATCTATTCTCAAAGTTGGGTTGGGAGCTGGGTCTATACTACGCTAGCTATGATGACTTTCACCTTGATATTTTAGCACGGATGTATACCTAGTCGAATTGCACTGTAGGGGCCGAGAACGAGTCTTCGAACCTGTGTGTATGCCTACTGTGAAATTACCACATCAAACGAGACGTGCTAACATGGATGCAGCTATAAAGCCGCCGGGTTTGCTTCAGGGAAGGTGCGTTGCTAGACCCTTTTTACTGGGGCACGTGCTACATTGAAAATCTGCTGTGCCCCAGTAAAATCTCAAATTTGAGTTAAAATTTACTTTGATAATCCCGAAAAAAAGACATTAAACTATATACTGAATTGACGCTTCTAAAAGCAACTCAGTTTAATTATGCACGCAGATATCCATGCCCGTGTGTGTCTGTGCATTTAACTGCAATGCGCACGTCGCGCAGCCTTTTACGCAAAATTGCGTGCAGTGTTGGTCACACAAGTTTGTATAGTTAGTTGTGTTGTAAATGCGATTGTCAAGCAGTTTGTGATCCATTTTGGAAACAGGAGATGAGCTCCTGGTCTAATGTGCCACCTGGCTCATTATGAGTTCAGATCAGATGAGCTGGAGACAGAAGTTGTTTGAAGTGAGAGATGGAGATGATGACCAGCAGGTTCCCAAAAACTGTTGTGAGAATCATCAGCGACAAAAAAGCATACATCGCCACTTTAACCACAACATAACGCTGTATTTTCAGACAGGAGTCTGGCCGGAGTGGATAGCAGAGAAAAACAATCTGAGTGTCAGTTTTATTTGAAGTCATCAAGTCTTCTCCAGATGCTGAGGTAATCTCCTTTGCAACTGTAAAAGGGCATTTAACTATAAAACAAAGTATAAACAGAATAATAACTTTCCCTCATGTATTCCTGCTATTGGTTCCTCTGTTCAATGTGTAATGTGACCTGCTTTGTTTGCTATAAGTAGCCCTCAGGTTGCCATTGTCGTGTATTAATGTTGTAACCTGCTGTTGGTGAGTTTGTGTATCTGTTCCATGCCAAGTCTGTTCATGCTATGCTAAGTCAAGTCTGTGTCAAGTCAAGTCTTGAAGGTTCATCCGCATCTTACCTTTGGTGGAATCCGTTGAAATATGATGAAATATGATGTCAAGCATCATTACCACTACACTGTGAAAAGACCCCTAAAGGGATTTTCTCCCCAAAAACCTTACATTTTCATTTCAAACCTGAATGAATTTATTCTGCTACAAAAGATGATATTATGAAGAACATGCATAATGCAACAGTTGATGCACTGCATTTAAATTAGGAGTGAAGCCTCATTTATAATTTCTAGTTATAAGGAATGTTAAAGAATAACATCACAACTTTCAGTAATAGTAGACATATGTTTATTCAAATGGCAAGTTGCTTGAGTCACTTAAGCCATAAATACAGGACGATATGAGAATTTTGAAGGCCTTCTGAAAGCAAGGATAGAAAAATCCATAGATCAATGGGTTACAAGTGGAATTTAAGTATCCAAACCACACCAAAGCATCAAAAACAACACCAGGAGTCACAAAATTAAGATAAGAGTCAATGAGAGCTGCGACAAAAATAGGCAGCCAGCAGAACAAAAAAACACCCATGACAATGGCCAGAGTTTTAGCAGCTTTTCTCTCTCTGTGAGCAGAGCTTTGGCTCTTCATCCCTCCAGTAAATCTTTCTGACATAACCTTTGCATGCTTTTGTGCAACATGGAAGATTTTCAAATACAGGGAGCTCATGATCATCCCGGGAAGGAAAAATGTTAGTATTGGACATATAATACCCCACTGTTTGTTAAAAAACAAAACACAACTTCCCACACAGTAAACCTGCATGATAAATGACTCCAAACCCATTTTGTTTACACCTGAAAACACAATAGAAAAACTGTAGAGAAATGAAAACAGCCATATTAAGGTAGTAAAAACAGTCACAGTGTTGTTTGTGACCCTAATTCTATATCTCAGAGGGTCACAAATGGCCCAGTACCTGTCAACAGATATTAAACTGAGATGCAGTATGGAGGAGATACTAAAGCTCATGTCTAAACTAGAATGAACTTTACACACAACATCTCCCAGATACCAGCAGCCTTCAACAGATCGCACCATGCTGTACGGCATGACCAAAGAGCCCAGCAGACAGTCACTGGCAGCCAGGGAGCGAACGATCAGATGAGTTGGAGACTGAAGCTGTTTGAAGTGAGAGATGGAGATGATGATCAACAAGTTCCCAAAAACTGTTGTGAGGACCATCAGTACAATGAAAACATACATCGCCACTTTAACTAAAGTGAGACGCTTCAGTTTCAGACAGGAGTTTGGCAGGAGTGGATAGCAGAGAAACATATTTTCAAAGTAAATATCAGTCTCATTTAAAGTCATTACATTTACCTTGGATGCTAAAAAGATATTCTTTGTAATCATAAAAAGGCTGAGAATTATATACATAAGTATTAAAAGAATAATTTCATGAATTACAGTTTGATAAAGACCAATATCCAAAGATAGATACACATATGTAGTACATGCCCATCCAATGCAACCCCATAAATGGACTCAGTGTAGCTCAGATTTGTCCATATATACTCTTATATCCAGAGAAACCCACCCACACCTGTCAATTTAACCCATGGTTACAAAAACAACATGAACTCAGGGAATTTAAAAAAAAAAAAAAAAAATGGGACAATATTTATTAAATGTGATATGTACTGATGGGGGAAAAACATCTGTGATCTTCATCTATGAAGTGAAATATACATCCTCACATATATCATTTTCAGGGCCTTCTAGCCCTTTCGAATTATTATAAGGAGTCAAGCACCTATTGTATTTGTGGCGTTCGTCTCCTTCCGCTCGTGTCTATGGCAGCTCATGGAGCCGCTTGCAGGAAAGTTGTGAAATTTTGCACACTGAAAAAAGGACAGCGTCAACATTAGTCTCAGCCTCAGACGTCACACCCACGGAACGTTGGCTAAACGTCTGATGCATATGGTACACTTAACTGGAAACACTTCAGGAATGTCAAAGTCGTCATCTGATTAGTTGAATTTGACCGGATTTCCGGAACACGCGAGTGTCGCGTTTATTTTCGGTCCGCCGGGAAACAAAGCGCAGACTGGTTTACTCGGCGTTTTGCTAAAAGGTGCTTATGCAGACGCCGTTGTTGTTAAACACATTTGCGACGTTCGCGAACAAATTACTGACTTACTGCTTGTTCTCCCTCTTCTTCGTTAACTTTCAATGCTGGTTATTTCCATGACTGACTTGTTGCATGCCAGTCAGTTGTTGTGGGGACATTTCTACGCCCCGAAACGTGACGCTGAACGAAACGAACTGTGATTGGTTGTTTGACATGTCGGTCAAACGGCCTTATAGGCGGACCTTGGCCAATTAAAGCTGCCATGTATTCCAGACCTTAAGACGTCAGTCTGAAGGTCTGGCTACGCGAGACTACGTCAACATTAACCATAGCAAACTTAGAAGGTGTGTTCGAGATGCACTACACTAGCCTGCCGCCGGCTGGCGAGAGCAGCCGCTTGCAGTCGGGGGAGGAGAGAAAAGACGGCCGTCAAGTCGGACACTTATAGAGGATGAAACTGTATTCCAAACATACAAAAAAAAAAAAGGAATAAAGAAAAAGAAGAAATGAAACTACATAAGATAAATAAATAAAAGAAAAACGTTTCCCTATCATTTATTCTATACAATCGTTTTGCTTTTTTTTGTTGATCATATCAAGTATGTGAGTTACTATAATGTAATGCAATATGACGTTTATTATTTGCATATTGGTTTTGTAGTTAGCTATCGGACATTTTTCAAATATAAGCAGTTTATTCAGTGAGGTGAAGCCTCTCACAGCATCCATTAAAAAAAACGGCCTCTGGTTGACCAGTTTTTTTCCCCAAACTTTACTCTTATACAATAAGAATATATATTTACCATATCGCCTAATCTTCATTTTCATCAATAATGTTTTGTTTGAATATTAGATATTCGATATAAAGATTGATTCCATACAGGAACTTATTTAAGAAAAAACACGCAGCACACGTCGTGCTTGTCGTCACATAATCTGACCAATGAGAATAAAGTGTGTCGTCATCAAGGCTTTCGCAGCCGATTTTAAGCAGCTGCAGCGCCTGACCTCTGCGACTGCTCTTGTTTTGCTCTCACGGTACTTTGATGGCACACGTGATCGAAAGGCGGCTGCAGCGCCGATCAAAGTCGGACAAATTATCTTACCAGAATGCATTGTTTTGTAAGGCGGCAGCCGATTTCTTGTGGCGCTGCATGAAGTCGAACGCACCTAGAGTCTCTAACTCAAACTCTCTAGCGCCACCACTTATTCGGTTGGGGGTGCTGAGACTAAACTTGGTGTGTTTTATTACAAGCATAACCTGAGGCTACCTGCAGTGTTTCGGTGCAGTGCCACCTAGTGGCCAAGAGATATGAGAAATGGGTATTTTTGCTTAGAATTATTGAGTGATGTTTCATTAACAAATTTCAGGAGGAGCTTGCGCAGATAATTAACACGGCCAATTCATCATCAGCAATCACTCCCTATCCAATCACTCTCCCTATCCAATTACTACAGTCCCTTTAAATAACCAAGCAGTCCTACCTTCAGTTATCTCTGATTTCAGCATCCCTCCCACCCCCCCTTTTTATTTTCTCTTCACCTCCAGCTAGGGGGAGCGCTTTTGGGTTCGGGCAAAATGCCGAGCTCGGATCCCTCTCCCTGGGCAGGGGGAGTGCCCCGGGCTCGGGAATGACTACCGAGCTCGGAGCCCTCTCCCGGACAGCATGCCAAACACGCTTAACTTTTACGCTGTTTATTATATGCAAGAGCGAACTCGTGAAATGGTTTGGCCTAAAAACACAAAACTATGGAGTGCAATGGCTATCGTTAACCATTTGGTTAAGCACATTCTTCAAAATATGTTCCTTTGTGTTCCACAGAAGAAATGACTCATAGAGGTTTGAATCAACATGAGTAAATGACATAATTTCCATTTTTGGGCGAATTATCCCTTTACCCAGGAAGAGCAGAAAGCCAAGTGTGACAACAGTTTTTCTCCACAGATTTCTCTAGGTTTACAGACCATGATTACCAATGTCATTTATGTTTTTTTTGTTTGAAACATAGGATTAAAAAAAAAAAAAAACAGAATTTTCTATTGACACTTCTACAAATGTTGTCCAATCTTAGGGCTGGAGGATTTTATCGATTCTGCGATATAAATCGATATTTTTAAATCGATATAAATCGACTTTTAACCGATTTCCCCTTACTGCGTTTGCGTATACTACGTCAGAGCGCGTTCACATGTGACGAGCCGCATTCAAAGCTCGTGCTCAGGACAGATGGACGTTTCGTGTCTTAGGACATCAATGTATCGTCACGAGCCGCAGGGTGTAATTTGGATTTGTCTGTGCATGTTTTTGCTTACTTTTAAAGGTTTGGTGCCCATCCACCAGTATTATTTGACTGGCAGACTGCACTGGTTTTTGTTAAAAATCTTCGTTTGTGTTCTGCTGAGGAAACGAAGTCACCTACATCTTGGATGCCCTGGGGGTAAGCATATAAACATCAAATTTTCATTTTTGGGTGAACTATCCCTTTAATTGCAAATCGCAATGTTGCATTTTATTTACTTTTCAAAGGCTTGTAAGCTACAGTTTGCACTGTTTCAATAAATGGAAATGAAAGCTTTAGCGTAAAGTTCTGCCAGGATGACTCTAATTCATGATTATCTCGACAACCAATAGCAGCTTGACGCCTCGAATAAAAGACCAAAACTTACTCTTTCATTCCGCTGCCCCTAGGTGTCGTACCCGAAGTTCCGTTTGGTCGATTCCTCTAGCAGCTCAAGATGTCCCAAAAATCGCTCGTTGATTTTGCAATCTCCGACGACTCTGACGAAGACACCGTTCCTCCTTCGCCCGCCTCCCTGCGCCGGAGTACGCGCATTCTAACCCGGGAATCTCCCTGGGTCCAGTGGCCTCCCGAGAAAATCGCGGCCACCTTACTGGATTCCGGCATCCCCGTCAGCAATGACTTGACCCACGACGACCTCATCCTCCTCGCTTCCAACGCGCTGGGTAGCCTTCCGGCTTCATCATCCGACGCGTCCGAGGCGATCATGGCACCGCCAGCCCAGCCCTTACAAACTGGACGAAAACGCTCGGCTAAATCCTCTTCTCCTCTTCAGCACAAAAAGCCGAGGACATCCGGACCAACCCAACCTCCTCCGCCAAGCCCGGATTCGGGCAGCGCAAACGCGCAACTCTCAAAGGCTTTACTCCAGCTCACCGAAACCGTCAAAAGTTTCGAAACTCGTCTGGGCTTCTTCGAGTCAGCCTTTGCTTCGCGCGCACCCGGACCATACATTCCCGCGACCTCTTCCGCCTCCGTCTCAGTCTCCCCTTCAGTCATCGATCCTATTTCCCCTGCTGCACTCTCCACTTTTCCTGCCACGTCGACTTTCGCAACATCTTCAGTTCAAACTCCGCTACCAAACGCCGCTACGTCATTTCCTCCTGCAGCGTTCAATCTCTCAACGGCTCTAAAGGCTCAGGTTTTCGGTAGACCATTCGTTCCACCCGCCGCTGCTTCAGTGTCTCCCAAAATGAGATCTGACATCATCTCAGGTAAAGACATTAACCTGGCTGCACTGCTGTTACCATCACCCGCGATTGACAGGCAGATGGTTGACTGCGGCGACGTGGCAGTCCTTCTTAAAACATCAGATCCCAGGCTACAACGAAACCTGCCTTTTACTGAATTCGTCATTGCCTTTGGAATTTACAGAGATATTCTCTGTCAAGTTTTCCCCAATCGCAGAGAGGAATTAGACCTTTATCTAGCGATGATGGCAGATTTTAATCTAAGATATGGCGGAACCTTGTTCTACGAGTATCACAAGTCTTTTTCAGCAAAAGCTGCTTCTTTCGTCACCCTATACAATTCAAGACTGGACTGGTCCATTACTGACTCTGACTTGCTTATTCGCCATTTCGGAGGCCAAAAAATTCTGACCTGCGCCGTCTGTAGCTCCCATGGTCACTCCGCTTCTCTCTGCCCTAAAGTGCACGCTTGCCGTGCTCCGGCCGCTCTCCATGGTGCTGATCCTGCAAACCCCGCGCTCGACGTAAAAGGCCGTCCAATTATCGAATTTAATGGCATACCTCTGTGCAATAACTTTAATGAATCTGTTTGTTCATATTCTAAATGTAAATTTTCTCACATCTGCAGCTTCTGCAAGGAGCCCCACCCGAAATCCGTCTGCCCTCGACGTTACAGACCAGCCACAAGAGGGAAAGCACCTCAGAAAAAATTCTGAGCGGTCACCCCTCAACTCCCCTAAATATTGCAAACCTTTCTGGCTACCTTTCCTCGCACCCCGATTCTCCTTTTGTTGATAACTTAATTACAGGGCTCTCTCAAGGGTTTCGGGTCGGCGTTCTTTCTCCTCGTCACCTCGTATGTTGCAAAAAATTTGCAGTCTGCCCTGGTCGAGCCTGACGTAGTTTCAGGTCTGATTGATAAAGAATTAAATAAAGGCTATATCATCGGCCCTTTCAGTTCTCCTCCTTTCTCTCCGTTTCGCGTTAACTCCATCGGCTTGGCTACTCGTAAATACTCCGGGAAAAAACGCCTAATCTTCGACATGTCCTTGCCTCACTCCACTGTTTATGCTAGCGTCAACAAATGCATTCCATCCGAACCGTTTTCGCTGTATTATGCCTTGGTCGACGACGCAATTCAGCTAATCAAGTTAGCCGGTCACGGCGCATGGCTGGCCAAAGCGGACATTACCGACGCTTTTAAAATAATGCCTATTCACCCGGCAGATTGGCCTCTCTTCGGAGTTAAGTGGGAATCAAAATTCTATTTCGCTGTTAGACTCACCTTCGGCTGCAGGAGCAGCCCCCAAATTTTTAATCGTCTATCTGAAGCACTGTGTTGGATCTTGTTGAATATCTGTAAGCTGCCTTTCGTGTTACATTTGCTCGACGATTTTCTGTTAATCGACTTCCCTTCTTCTGAAAGCTTCGTGCTCGATACTCTTAGACAAGTCTTTTGCGACATAGGCGTTCCTCTGTCAGAGGAAAAAACAATCGGTCCCGTTACACGTCTCGAATTTCTCGGCATAATTCTGGACACTATTAAGATGCAAGCTTCTCTTCCACACGAAAAACTCGTCCGAATCAGGTCCGTTATGGAATCGTTCCTCACGTCTCGCTTAACATCCAAACGTGACATGCTTTCTCTTCTCGGCCATCTCAACTTTGCAATGCGAATCATTCCACAAGGTCGGTCCTTCATATCTCGCCTGCTGTTTTTGGCTCATTCAGTTGAAAATTTAAGCGACTCGCTTCTCCTCGATGACGGTTGTTTTTCAGACCTTAGATTTTGGTCTCATCTTCTAAACAACTGGAATGGCATTTCCTTCTTCTATAACGACGTTTCCGAATCATCCAACGCTCTAGATCTATATACCGACGCAGCCCTGTCTATTGGTTTTGGGGGATTCTTCCAAGGGCAGTGGTTCGCAGAAAAGTGGCCTCACGATTTTGTCGATTTCATTCAAAATTCCACCTCGTCCGCTCTCTATGAAATCTACCCTATCGCGGTTGCTAGCGTTCTTTGGGGCTCAGCTTGGTCACGGAAACATATTACCCTGTTTTGCGACAACGAAGCCACTGTCCACATCATCAACAAAGGTCGTTCGCATTGCCCGGCTATCATGTCTATTTTAAGACGTATAACTTGGCAATCCGTGACCCACAATTTTATTATCAAAGCCGAACACATTCCAGGTCACTTTAATGTTTTAGCTGACGCTCTCTCGCTCTCGTTTGCAGGTATTCCGACGTCTTTGCCCAACGGCCAACAAGGATCCAACGCCGTGCCCCACGCTGCAACAAATTCTCTTGAATTAAACAGGCCTCTGGATTTTAACAACCTTTTAAATTCTGCCAAATCGTACATCGCCAAAGGCGTAGCACCGTCAACTCTCAAAGCATACCACTCGGCTTGGTCCTGGTTCACTATGTTCTGCTTAACCTATCAAATTCCGTTTTTTCCCATTTTAATTTCGACCGTGTGCGCTTTCCTCACATACTGTTTTGAATCACGCCGACTTAATATTTCAACTATACGTAAAATTCTGGCTGGCGTTCAATTCCACGCAAGATATAATAACCCTAATTGCCCCAGCTTATTTTCGTCCCCTTCCATTCGATTACTTCTCAAGGGTATGTCAAAATCCGCGTTCAAAGCTAGAGATAAACGTCAGCCTATCACACTCCGCATACTTCAGACCTTAGTCTTAAAACTTCGTAACGGCTTATTCGACAACTATTCCAACGCTCTGCTCGAAGCTACGTTTTTAACGGCATTCTTTGGTTTCTTGCGCATTGGTGAGTTCACTTCCGATAGTAATCGTTTCGATCCAACAAAAGATTTATCATTTCAAGATTTACATTTTTCACCTAATTACTTTTCACTGTTGCTTAAACACTCAAAATCAGATTCCCACGGGTCCGGTGTCACAATTTCAATTTCAAAAATAAATAACTCTCTATGCCCTTTCGCTTCTATGCTCAACTTTCTCAAAATACGGCCGCGCACTTCTGGTATCTCACCTCTTTTCATTCTTTTAAGTGGGTTTCCCATGACAAAACGGTGGTTTAGAATTCATCTGTCAACCACCTTGACAGCCGCTGGTCTTTCACCCGCTCTTTATACTAGCCACTCTTTCCGCATCGGCGCTGCCACTACCGCAGCTGAACGTGGGGTCCCAGAGCCTACCATCAAACAGCTCGGAAGATGGTCTTCTTCGGCATACGAAACGTATATCAGATCAGATTTTCATAAGGTCCTGGATGCACAGCAGTCTCTCACATCATGAAGGTACGTTGAATTCGCTAGCTACTGGTGGTGGTTTTACGTCGAATTCTTTTGTGTTACTTATCGTGGTTAAAGTTACCAAAAGTCAATCATGCTTTTACTTATCGTCGCTGTTATAGCTACAACTAATAAGACGTCTTTGCATTTTCTTTATTATACTAACTTTCGTAATCTTATAGACTAAGCCTAGACTATAATCAGCAACCTAACGTCAGCGGCAATAACGGCTCGAAGCCGTCCGCTCCTTTATGTTTATCTTCACTAATTTATCTGACCTAGCGCGGTCCTTCCTCAAGCCTGTGCGGCTTAAACAGCCAGTCGTGGCATCATTATTGGGCGCTAATCACCGAAAGCCAGTCGTGGCATTGTTATTCACCGAAAGTCAGTCGTGGCTTTTTATTAGCTTTTATTATCAATAACTCACTCTTACAATATGTCATTGGATTATTTTATTATCCACGATAAGCCTTCAATACCGAGGCTCGACGCCCGTCCCGGCTTACACTCATTGCCTATCGCGGCACGCTTATTTTCCCAAGACCTAACGTGGTCCCTCACATCAAGCCAATCGAGGCTATACGGCCAGTCGTGGCTTTAAAAGTTCGGAACTTGCTCGAACGACCAGTCGTGGCTTAACCGTGAGAGCCTATCGTGGCTCCAGCTAGCAAAGTCAATCGTGCCCATATTACTTTTACTAAGAACAACTATATCATTACTAATTATTATCAATATTGTTTTAATGAATCAGATCTTTAAAATTAAGCCAATCGTGGCTTTCTACCTATCGCGGATTGCCTTCCTTCCTTTTGACCTAACGTGGTCTTTTTAAGACATCCCTGCATAGCCTATCGTGGCTATTAGGAGCCAACCGCGGCTTCTTATATTTAACTAACACGGCTTCCCCTTTTACGCAATTGTAACCCTTCTATTTATCACTCGTACTTCGGGCTCATTTTCTTTGGGGGAAGGCTCTCCCCTGCCTTCATCTTCAGGCAGGAAATGCAGTCTACCTCAGTCACAGATTAAGGATGGAGCCCACGCCAAAGAAACCATTAACCCTTTCTGTCTTATTCATTCAAATAAATTTTGTTCAAATTTCTATCGCCTCAGAGTCTCTCTGGTAGAAATGAAAGCTTTAGCATAAAGTTCTACCAGGATGACTCTAATTCATGATTATCTCGACAACCAATAGCAGCTTGACGCCTCGAATAAAAGACCAAAACTTACTCTTTCATTCCGCTGCCCCTAGGTGTCGTATCCGAAGTTCCCCTCCATCCTCCCCACCACCACCAGGTTGGCTACCATCCATACTACATGGGGGAAGGCTCTCCCCTGCCTTCATCTTCAGGCAGGAAATGCAGTCTACCTCAGTCACAGATTAAGGATGGAGCCCACGCCAAAGAAACCATTAACCCTTTCTGTCTTATTCATTCAAATAAATTTTGTTCAAATTTCTATCGCCTCAGAGTCTCTCTGGTAGAACTAATTTTCTCAACACATCTTTGATTAATTTTGTCCAGCATTTATTTTGCAAGCTGTCTGATGTTTGAGTTTATTTCAATTAATTCAATCCAAGTAAATGAAACACTTACAAGATGTCACCAAAATCACTCTGTCTCTTTTAAATCTATCAGAAAATGATGTAAGTGTATCGAATTATATAGAATAGTATCGAATTATATCGAATCGTATCGAATCGTATCGTTGGCAAAATATCGTGATATATATCGTATCGTGAGCTGAATATCGTGTATCGTATCGTATCGTGAGATTAGTGTATCGCTACAGCCCTATCCAATCTTGATTATGTTTTTCTAAAGGGATCTTTTTAATGCAAAAAAACATTTTCTTGTTTTATCTACTTTATTTCTGAATTAGCTTAGGCTGATGCGTAACACTGCACTACATTTAAATTAGGAGTGAAGCTGCATTTATAATTTCTAGTTATAAGGAATGTTAAAGAATAACATCACAACTTTCAGTAATAGTTTCAGATATAGTTAACATTTTTTTCTCAAAAGTTGTAAAATCATATTTATATTTTCTGATTGTTCAAAATATAATTGCAGATAAAAGCATTTAAGTTAATGAGAGAAAGAAAATGTGGATTAAGATGCATAACATCATAACCTGATATAAAAAAAAAAACATATGTTTATTCAAATGGCAAGGTGCTTGAGTCACTTAAGCCATAAATACAGGACGATATGAGAATTTTGAAGGCCTTCTGAAAGCAAGGATAGAAAAATCCATAGATCAATGGGTTACAAGTGGAATTTAAGTATCCAAACCACACCAAAGCATCAAAAACAACACCAGGAGTCACAAAATTAAGGATGGAGTCAATGAGAGCTGCGATAAAAATAGGCAGCCAGCAGAACAAAAAAACACCCATGACAATGGCCAGAGTTTTAGCCGCTTTTCTCTCTCTGTGAGCAGAGCTTTGGCTCTTCATCCCTCCAGTCACTCTTTCTGACATAACCTTTGCATGCTTTTGTGCAACATGGAAGATTTTCAAATACAGGGAGCTCATGATCATCCCGGGAAGGAAAAATGTTAGTATTGGACATATAATACCCCACTGTTTGTTAAAAAACAAAACACAACTTCCCACACAGTAAACCTGCATGATAAACGACTCCAAACCCATTTTGTTTACACCTGAAAACACAATAGAAAAATTGTAGAGAAATGAAAACAGCCATATTAAGGTAGTAAAAACAGTCACAGTGTTGTTTGTGACCCTTATTCTATATCTCAGAGGGTCACAAATGGCCCAGTACCTGTCAACAGATATTAAAATGAGATGCAGTATGGAGGAGCTACAGAAGGTCATGTCTAAACTAGAATTAACTTTACACATGATATCTCCCAGATACCAGCAGCCTTCAACAGATCGCACCATGCTGTACGGCATGACCAAAGAGCCCAGCAGACAGTCACTGGCAGCCAGAGAGCGAACGATCAGATGAGTTGGAGACTGAAGCTGTTTGAAGTGAGAGATGGAGATGATGATCAACAAGTTCCCAAAAACTGTTGTGAGGACCATCAGTACAATGAAAACATACATCGCCACTTTAACTACAGTGAGACGCTGCAGTTTCAGACAGGAGTTTGGCAGGAGTGGATAGCAGAGAAACATATTTTCAAAGTAAATATCAGTCTCATTTAAAGTCATCTCATTTACCTTGGATGCTAAAAAGATTTTCTTTGTAATCATAAAAAGGCTGAGAATTATATACATAAGTGTTAAAAGTAGGGATGCACCGATCATGATTTTTCATGGCCGATTCCGATACCGATTTTTTACAAGCAAGCTGGCCGATTCCGATACCGATTTCCGATTTTTTTCAAAAACAAGAAGTTATGCAAGTAAACAACATAAACAACATGTTTATTAAGTATTTAACAGGCCAAACTGGCTTTGGCTATTGAAACAATAGCATCTGACATCTGAAATTAAATAAATAAAAAAATATTTAATTAAATACAGTTTAATAAGTAAAACATGTGCTTTTAGTAAAGTAAAACAGTAAGCCAACAGGCATTCTAATGTAAAATAATAATAATAATCATTCTTAACAGAACAGACTTTTATTTTTGGCTTTTCAAAAGTAGATGCTTGTTTTTTGTTTGTTTGTTTTTTTACAAAAAGAAGCATCTCAGCTTTGTCACAAGTGAGTCTGTTTCTTTTTTCATCTATCACGTGAGAAGCTGAGCTGAACAAACGTTCGCTGTCCAGGCTTGTGCAGGGCGCGGACAGGTACGCTCGCTCAACTTCAGCGAGCACAGTAACGGTGCGTTCACACTGGCACGTAGCGAGCGGGGCGAAGCGAGCGTTTTCAATTCATTCATATGGAAGTTGCGCGTAAACGGTCGCGTGGTGCATTTTGGGATTGGAAGCGGCGCGGAGAAAGCGTTGAGAGCAGCTGAGAGCGTCAAAAGGTTGGGCATTCCTCAACTTTATGCAAATCTCGAGCGCAAAACGCCGGGCGACAACCAATCGCTGTGAGAAGTAGGCAAGGGAAGATTATGACGCGTGTTACCGAAACTGGTGGATTACTGAGCTGAAATCACATATTATTGAAAAAGTCACGCAAAAGTAAATGTACTTTGCATGTTGTTAGTATACGCTACAGTTTAGTTTGCAAACCGCCGTTAAAAGAAGACAATGGAACGTAAATAGGGTGTGAACATTGTTTTTCAGAGGCGTGCTCAGCCCTAAATTTGACACACCCCAAAGCAGTGGCGTTGTAGCGTTGCCAGCGACACTGAGCGCAAATTTGACGCTGTAGTGTGAATGCACCGTAACGGTGCGTTCACACTGGCACGTAGCGAGCGGGGCGAAGCAAGCGTTTTCAATTCATTCATATGGAAGTTGCGCGTAAACGGTCGCGTGGTGCATTTTGGGATTGGAAGCGGCGCGGAGAAAGCGTTGAGAGCAGCTGAGAGCTTCAAAAGGTTGGGCATTCCTCAACTTTATGCAAATCTCGAGCGCAAAACGCTGGGCGACAACCAATCGCTGTGAGAAGTAGGCAAGGCAAGATTATGACGCGTGTTTCTGAAACTGGTGGATTACTGAGCTGAAATCACATATTATTGAAAAAGTCAAGCAAAAGTAAATGTACTTTGCATGTTTTCATTATATGCTACAGTTTAGTTTTCGAACCGCCGTTAAAAGAAGACAATGGAACATAAATAGGGTGTGAACATTGTTTTTCAGAGGTGTGCTCAGCCCTAAATTAGACACTCCCCAAAGCAGTGGCGTTGTAGCGTTGCTAGCGGCACTGAGCGTGGATTTGCGCTCAGTGCCGCTGGCAACGCTACAACGCCACTGCTTTACAACGTGCCGATCGCGCGTTAGGTGCAAAAACCGGCCGGTTCCGATTTATGGCCGGTCAACCGGTGCATCCCTAGTTAAAAGAATAATTTCATGAATTACAGTTTGATAAAGACCAATATCCAAAGATAGATACACATATGTAGTACATGCCCATCCAATGCAACCCCATAAATGGACTCAGTGTAGCTCAGATTTGTCCATATATACTCTTATATCCAGAGAAACCCACCCACACCTGTCAATTTAACCCATGGTTACAAAAACAACATGAACTCAGGAGATTAAAATGAAAAAAATAAATGGGACAATATTCATTAAATGTGATATGTACTGATGGGGGAAAAACATCTGTGATCTTCATCTATGAAGTGAAATATACATCCTCACATACAGTATATCATTTTCAGGGCCTTCTATTCCTTTCGAATTATTATAAGGAGTCAAGCACCTGTTGTATTTGTGGCGTTCATCTCCTTCCGCTCGTGTCTATGGCAGCTTACAGAGCCGCTTGGAGGAAAGCTGTGAAATTTTGCACACTGAAAAAGGACAGCGTCAACAATAACCATAGCAAACTTAGAGTCTCTAACTCAAACTCTCTAGCGCCACCACTTATTCGGTTGGGGGTGCTGAGACTAAACTTGGTGTGTTTTATTACAAGCATAACCTGAGGCTACCTGCGGTGTTTCGGTGCAGTGCCACCTAGTGGCCAAGAGATACGAGAAATTGGTATTTTTGCTTATAATTATTGAATGGTTTGGCCTAAAAACACAAAACTATGGAGTGCAATAGCTATCGTTAACCTTTTGGTTAAGCAAATTCTTCAAAATATGTTCCTTTGCGTTTAACAAAAGAAAGGACTCATATAGGTTTGAATCAACATGAGTAAATGATGACATAATTTCAATTTTTGGGCAAATTATCCCTTTACCCAGGTAGAGCAGAATGCCACCTGTGATCATTTTTCTGCACAGATTTCTCTAGGTTTACAGACCATAATTACCAAAGTCATTTATGTTTTTTGTCTGAAATATTGGATTTAAAAAAATGCAGATTTTTCTTTTGACACTCCTACAATTGTTGTCCAATCTTCAACAAAATCGAAAGTAAATCAACTGCACACTAGGACACAGATGTTTTTCTAAAGGCATCTTTTTAATGCAAAAGCTATTTTCATCATATATCATTTAATGTTTTATTTACTTCATTTCTGATTTAGCTTAGGCTAATGAGTAACTTTGCACTACACTTACATAAGAAGTGAAGCTGCAATTATAATTTTCAGTTATAAGAAATGATAAAGAATAATATCACAACTTTCAGCCAATTTAGGAGGTTCTTATAAGATATTGAAAAAAAAAAGTTGTAAAATCGTATTCTTAATTTCTGATTGTTCACAACATCATTGCAGATAAAAGCATGTAGGTTAATAAGAGAAAGAAAATGTTTATTAAGATGTGTAACATCATAACCTGATATATATATATATATATATATATATATATATATATATATATATATATATATATATATAAAAAACGTTTATTCAAATGTCAAGGTGTTTGACTCACTTAAGCCATAAATACAGGACGATATGAGAATTTTGAAGGCCTTCTGAAAGCGAGGATAGAAAAATCCATAGATTAATGGGTTACAAGTGGAGTTTAAGTATCCGAACCACACCAAAGCATCAAAAACAACACCAGGAGTCACAAAATTAAGATAAGAGTCAATGATAGTTGTGATAAAAATAGGCAGCCAGCAGAACAAAAAAACACCCATGACAATGACCAGAGTTTTAAAGACCAATATCCAAAGAAATATATACACATTTATAGTACATGCCCATCCAATTCAACCCCATTAATGGACTCCACTTATACTCTTATATCCAGAAAAACCCACCCACACCTGTCAATTTAACCCATGGTTACAAAAACAACATGAACTCAGGAGATTAAAATTGTACAATATTCATTAAATGTGATATGTACTGATGGGGATCTGTAAAGTGAAATATGCATCCTTACATATCATTTCCAGGGCCTTCTGGCCCTCTAGAATTATTTTTTTTATGACAATTATGCAACATTTAAAAAAGAAAAAGAAAAAAAGACGAGCAGCTAGGTATGCACGGACATATTTTTTTCTTGTCTATAACAATACATAAATAAATAAAATACTAAAAACTTGAAATCTGTTGTTTTCAGGGCTGCAAATGATTTTAGGCATCAACATTATAACAGAGTAGAAAAAAATGTGTATTCAGTTTGAGAATTGTAAATTGTTTTTTATTAGTGTCTGAAGTGTTAGATAACGGAATAAGAAAAGTAAATTTAAAAGTAGAGGAATGCTCTTCAAACATCCCTTTAAAATATTCTACAAGACTAATATATAAGACTTAAAACCTTTAAACTTTCGATTAGTCTTTAAATTGCTTTTAGAAGTATTTAAATTTCTATTCTATAGTAAATGCAATTTATGCAGTGACCTGAGTGTTTCTTTACTTTCAGAGGAGGTTCTGTTTAGTACTTATATGTTTAGAACAAATTCCAGATATTTTTGCACAGTAAACATCTTTCTGGGCCTCCACTACAGCCTCTCAAATCCACAGCTGTCAATCACACACACCTCATTAACTCATATCTTGGACCCATGAGACTTGTTATCATACATTTTGTCTGAGTGACTCTCAAAGGAGTCTGACCAATCAAAGGTGTTAATACCAGTGCTCACCTGCTGAGCACTTATGGTGTGCTTGAAGCTTATTAGCTGTATCCTGTCACATTATCACTGAAACTTGTTTACCCATAATGCCCTACAGAGCTTTTATCATTAGTGAGACAGGACAAACAAACTTTAACTTGTTTGTGTTTTAGTCTAATCACATACAACATGAGAGAAATAATGGGGTTCTAAATACGTCATTTAAACTTAGGTAAAACACTTACAATAACTAAAAGCAAGGTTTTAAAACATTGTATGACTTTAAATGAGAAATGGACCACAGAAAAGCTGAAATTTAGTCAAGCACATGTACTAGAAAGGATTTGCATTTTTGTTTGTTATTGATTTATTTAGTTTGTTTGTTTTCTTGCTTGTTTATTTATTACAGTTACTTGCTCTGCAAATGTCTGCACTGGCCGAACCACTGAAAATTACACATTTGCTATTTTATTAAATGGAAAAAAATACAAAAAAATAGTAAAGGGATAGTTCACCCAAAAATGATAATTTGATTTTTATCTGCTTACCCCCAGGGCATCCAAGATGTAGGTAACTTTGTTTCTTCAGCAGAACACAAAGATTTTTAACTTAAACTGTTGCAGTCTGGTAGTCATATAATGGCAGTGGATGGGCACCAAACCTTTCAAAGTAAAAAAAAAAAAAAAAAAAAACACACTGACACTGCACTGACAAACCCAAATTATGCCCTGCAACTCGTGACGATACATTGATGTCCTAAGACACAAAACGATCGTTTTTTGTGAGAACTGAACAGTATTTATATCATTTTTTACCTTTGATACACAGCAATGTACAGCTGTCCTGAGCGCGTGCTCAGCATCTGGCACGTTACATGTGTACGCGCTCTGGCGTGATTTACGCAAACGCCGGAAGCAACCTGTTGCATGTATACAACACTCATTGTTTACACAGTGCACAGAGATTGTGGGTATGGCAGCTATTCAAAATGGTAATTACTTGTGTTTATCCTGATTGTTCAAACCGAGTTAAAGCTAAAAGATTACTACGCCAGAGAACGTACACATGTAACGCACCGGATGCTGAGCTCGCGCTCAGGACAGATGCAAATTGCTGTGTATTAAAGGTAAAATAATATATAAATACTGTTCAGTTCGTGTCTTAGTACATCAATGTATCGTCAGGAGCCGCAGGGTGTAATTTGGATTTGTCTGTGTTTTTTTTTTTTTTTTACTTTCAATGGTTTGGTGCCCATCCACTGCCGTTATATGACTAACAGACTGAAATGGTTTGAGTTATAAATATTTGTTTGTGTTCTACTGTAGAAACAAAGTCACCTACATCTTGGATGCCCTGGGGGTAAGCAAATAAACATAATTTTTTTTATTTTTGTGTGAACTATCCCTTTAATAAATTAATTTGAATGTTTCTTTATTGCAAATTGGGAAAGAAAGTATGATAATGTTTCATTTGAAATAAAAGCTAAAACGATAAACATTTGTAGTCCATTTTGTGTGAATTGGTAGAAGCACAAATGTGTTAAAAACATTATAATTTTTAATCCATTTTACTAATACGTCCAATTAGTCATTTTTGCTGAAGCACTGACAACACAAGGCCCAAAATATTCAGAAATGTTTATGTGCAGTGACTCAGCACTTTACACAGAGACACAATCTATGCACGCAAAATTTTATAAGCATAACACTGGGAACCAATGAAATAATATTTCATTTCACTTTGGCTTTTCAAAAGACCCTAAAAGTGAAGATGAAAGTCTGAAAACAAAAGATAGTGGACCTTGAGGCCATTTACAGGGTGTGTACACATTCAGCAGCAGCATTTTTTTTTACAAATATTTCATGATAACATTTTACTTTTTAAATTATATGACAATATAATTTATTCATAAAATGCTATTGCATCATGTTAATTTTGTCACAAAGAAACATGCACAAGGCGTAAAAAGGCCCTGTTCACACAAACCCGCTTCTGTAGTGATGTAATGTTTTTCTGTTATTCCCACAAGACTTGTTACAACAACTCCGTTTTAATGACTCTCAAATATGCCTCAAAATCCAAACGTGTGAAGTCCCATCATTAACACTGTCACTCATTAGGATGAACACAACAACATCTTTCAGCACTAACAACCCATCAGGTGCGTTATGACATCAGCCTGTTCACCCACTGATCTTTATCCCAGATGTGATACGAAATGCCAGACAAGAGATGTACAGCACACATACAATGCTTTAATGCAAACTTTTAAGTTTAACAACACATTAAATAAATGAAAGAGTTCAGTAATTATCAGACAAAACAAAATCATGAATATCAGATTGCCCTGGACCCCCAAAAACAACACAAACAGCATTAAATAAAAAATAGATGGATGTATTCATATAGCGTGCATTATTATAGATAATCAATAATGTATTTAATTCAGTTAAGAGTCATTATGGTACACATGGCAATGATGCAATTTTATCACACAAACAGTTCACAAGCAAGCAATAAAGGCCTGTGTTGCCATTTAGGCTTTGTTACTTCTCTTTTAAGCACTTAATTTGTTTTGGACGATGACAACACATCTGAGGTGTGATGCTAGAAATTCTCTGAAGCAGAGGAACATGCCCTGACTCATACATCTTCACTTCAAGAAACACTAAGAAAGCTAAAATAAATCTAAAATAAAATAAAAAATATTACAATCTTCTGAATCAACAAATAGCAAGTGGGGGAGAAAACATGGAATATTTTCAATATATACACATAATATGCAATTTAGTGCATACACTATGTTCATTCATTTATTTGCCAACCTTGAAGATTTAATTCCCCATGAAATCAAAATGGAAGTTTTTCGGCTTTTAGTATGAATATGTTAGCCTTAAAGGAGTAGTTCACTTTCAGAACAAAAATGTACAGATAATGTACTCACCCCCTTGTCATCCAAGATGTCTTTCTTTCTTCAGTTGTAAAGAAATTATGTTTTTTGAGGAAAACATTTTGGGATTTCTCTCCAAATAATGGGCTTCTACGGTGCCCCCAAGTTCCAAAATGCAGTTCAAATGCAGCTTCAAAGGGCTCTAAATGATCCCAGACGAGGAAGAAAGGTCTTATCTAGAGAAAATATGTTATTTTCTAAAAACATTTACAATTTATATACTTTTTAATCTCTACACAGAGTACACACAGAGCTAGACAAGACGAGCATTTGAGGTTAAAGAGTATATAAATTGTGATTTTTTGTTTTTTAGAAAATAACAGATCGTTTTGCTAGAAAAGACCCTTCTTTCCTCAGCTGTGATTATTTAGAGCCCTTCGAAGCTTCAAAAATTTGGGGGCACCATAGAAGGCCATTATATGGAGAGAAATCCTGAAATGTTTTCCTCAACAAAAAAAAAAGAAGGTAAAAAAAAGAAAGAAGGAAAGACATTAAAACATCTTGGATGACAAGGGGGTGAGGACATTATCTGTAAATTTTTGTTCTGAAAGTGAGCTACTCCTTTACGCTTATATATGAGCTTGTGTTTTTCAAAACAATGACAAAATTCTCAAAACGTACAGTCTCTCACTTTCGCCAATGTGGATCAATGATTATGATTGCATCACCCTGCACTTCAGCTTCTCATCAAACCTTCTGTCTAACCAAATGCTCTCTAGAATCCGAAGCGTCCTGCCCCCTACACTATAAATAGACACTAAAGCTTCAGCTGAAATTGGTCACTTGTTCACAGAATTAGTATTTTCTGCAATTTGTCGCAGACCATAAAACATATCAGACTGATTCCATCCGATATGGATGAGATTGTATATATGGCTGCCATACGCTGTCAAATACTGCTTTGGCCCAAGCTGTGATATAAACATAATGTTATTGACCATTTAAAAAAAAAAGGGATGGATGCTTGAAATTACATCAACACATAGAATATTCCTGCATGTTTTAAAGCACTTCAGGTGGACCTTTAACAACAATTAATACAATTCTATAAAATTCTGAGTTAAACGATTCCTTTAAATTTCTTAGACATGACCTTGGTATCTTCTATTTCTACTTTTCTCTCCTTTTCTACTTAGGAATATAATGGCTACTTTTCTGAAATGAGGCGATTTTATAATATACACATTTTAATTACAGTCTCTTATTGACCAAGTCCTCCATAGAACTGACAAAACAAGCCCACAAATAATAAAAAAAAAAACAGAGGCACTTCATATTTAAAGCAAATTTGAGCTGAGTTTTGGTTGCATCTGTTCAGTTTTGACCAGCGGAAGAATCACTATACGAAGCTGATTTGGAGTAAGAGTACTGTATGTTATTCCGAATTAAGCCTTGGTTACAAGTCTAGCTGTTTTCTGCTGCTGTTGTTTTGAAATATTTCCCCAGTTACTATAATCCTCACAGCCTTTCTGAACCAAGCATGCATGAATGCATAAATGAAAGGGTTTAAGGTGGAATTGATGTAGCCAAACCAAACAAGCGCATCAATCAGCATTGGGGGTGTTGTATAACCAATAAAAGGATTCGTGACGTTACAGAGGAAAAAAGGAGTCCAGCAAACCAGGAAAACTCCAACCACGATAGCAATCGTTATGGTAGCCTTCTGTGCCCGACATTGTAAGCCTTTCAATGGATAAACCCTCCTCAGCTGGTTCAGCTGAAGACTTATAGATCTTGCTTGCTTTCGGGCGACCATGTAGATTCTAGAATAGATGCCAATAATGATGAGACCAGGAATGCAGAAGGAAACAAGGCAAGAGACCACCGCCGGACCATGAGTAAAGAATACATGACACCCTCCCACACAGCGTACGTGCGTTTCGTAGAAGTCCCTATTGCCGTGAAGGTTGAGTTCAAAGTAAGTAGTCATGTAAGCAAATATGGCAGGGATCAACCAGCTGATGGAGATCATTAACAGGACCTTTGGAAAACTGAAGCGATAATGATACGTTAATGGCCCACACACGGCACAACAGCGTTCGGCCGACACACTCACAAGATGAAAAATGGAAGCCGTGCTAAGAGTCATGTCAACGCATGTGTGTAACTTACATAAGGAATCCCCAAAGTACCAACAGCCTTGCATGGAACGGACAGCGCTCAACGGCATGACAAACAATCCAAGGAGAAAGTCACACAGTGCGAGAGAAAAAATCAGCTGGTTTGTCGCTGTATGGAGTTGCTTGAAATGCCCAATGGAGATGATGACCAGTAGATTCCCAATGACAGTCACAATGGTGGTCAACATCATTGCAATGAGCATCAGAACGTGGACGCCGTATGGTCGTGCATACTTCCCACAGGATCCATTCAAAGCCTCGTAACAGAGATCCATTTTAGCGTTCGATAATCCATTCATCTCGATCCGATGATGCAGCCGAAGCAGAAACTCATGAAAACAAATAGCCTTGTGGAAAATGACAGGCAGACTTTTGTAACAACCACATTGTAAAACAGCTATAAATAACGTTTTAAATTAAGCAGCATTCCATGACAACAGACTTGATCCCAAGGGAGAAATCAATTTTCCTAAGTTTTCCATTTAAGGAAGCTACTATAAATATTAGGCTCTCAAAGCAACAACTTTTCTCATAATAGAGATACGGAAAGTCCTGCTCTGTCCCTATTCTGTTAGCACGCAAAACCAATATTAATTTATTCCACCAGCTTTAAACACAGCTAAAGGGACAAAGTCCAATCAATCTGTTTATGTATTTATCCATAAGTTATTAAGAACAGCAGCTGTGACTTTGTTTGCACACATGGACTAAAAGAGCAAATACCAAATAATAGCATGTTAAGAAAACAAATCACAAGCTCCATTTCATTCCACACACACTTATTTATTCAGTCTTCATTGACCCTTATGAGATATATACAGTATATAGGACAATATTTTTCTGAGATACATCTATTTACAAAAAAATCCAAATAATAAGAAAATTGCCTTTAAAGTTGTCCAGATTCTTATCAATGCATATTACATGCATAGTTTTGATAAATGTATGGTAGGAAATGTACAAATTATCTACATGGACCATAATCTTTACTTAACATCATTATGATTTTGGCATAAAAGAAAAATCTATCATTTTTAATCCATAAAATGTATTGTTAGCTATTGCTACAAACATACCCATGCAACGTACAACTGTTTTTGTAGTCCACGGTCAAATATATACAGCAGAATGCCATGCTACCACAGAGAATTATGGGAAATGTAGTACAAATGTCACCTCGTATCAGCAAAATTATTTTTTTTTCAGTAAAATGTTTTTTAAGCCATGCTTTCTGGCTATTTTTTAAGTACTAAATTGTACAATCAACATTAACAAATTATAACTTATATCAATTAGCTTCATGGTTTTGTCTTTGAAATGTGCCCCAAGTCAAGGCCTTAAGACAAAATCTTTCTTAGTTTTCAGTCTTCATTATATTATGGCTACCAGATACACCCCAGTGAACAGTTTGCTTAGAAAAACATCAAATACAGTTTCTACAATTTCTAGAGATTCAAAAAATAGTCACATAGCATTTACAACTCTAAACAAATAAGTTCAATCTGCAAGAAAGTGAAGTCATGACAACATTAACTCAAGACAAGTCTCAAAGACAGCAGACATTAATAATATTTAACAAACAGTGGTCCAGGGTCACATATATATACAACAGAATGCCACGCTGCCAAAGAGAATTATGGATAATGTAGTAGAAATTTCACCTTGCACCAGCAAAATTTTTGTTTAAGGGGTTTTTTTTTCAGTAAAATGTTTTCAATGCATGCTTTCTGGCTATTCCTATACAATCAATATTCATAATGAATACCTAATTATGACCAATAACAATTACCTTTGACATGCCTCCCAAGTCAAGGCCTTAAGACAAAATCTTTCTTAGTTTTCAGTCTTCATTATATTATGGCTACCAACCAGATACTTCACCAGTGAACAGTTTGCTTAGAAAAACATCAAATGCAGTTTCCACAGTTTCAAGAGATTCAAAAACTAGTCACATGGCATTTACAACTCTAAACAAATAAGTTCAATCTGCAAGAAAGTGAAGTTTTAAATATTAAATATTGAAATAAAAGTCCATTTTATGCTTTCAGAGCCTTTCACAAAGCAAAAACCATTAACAAAACATGTACTAAAATATAACGAAATATCTCCTATGTTGTTTGAATTAAAAGAAAATTTTATATATAATATATATTTTTTTTCTGATGGTATAGTTGTATAATCTACCAGCAGGGATGAACTGGACAACCAGCCAAACTGACCAACCAATACACATAAAGTTTACTCTTAAACATCTTGAGACACAAAAGCCAATGAGGAATTCTTTGTAATCACATGACAACAAGAAGGCCTTTTCATTGGCTCAGAAAAATGCTCTCTTTGTGTGAAAGCATTCAAAAGGCTAGAAAATACAGATGTTCAATCATCCACTGAGGACGCAGGAAGACTTTCTGTGGTAAGGCTACAGAAAACAAGCCAACCCCTCACTCACCACACTACTAACACTCACTTATCAAATACTAACCTCATGTAAAAGTAAGATTTTGCTTATAACATGTGATATTTAATTCAAGTATTTTTGTGTCCCAGTGGGTAGTATTTTAAATTTACTCAAGCTGTTTTCTCATTCTAGGTATTAAAGAGCCTGTATGATGAATCTAAGTCAACCGTGGAGGGCAGAGACTTTCGGCCTCTGTTTTGCATCCCTGAACGACTCATGCATAAAGACGATTTATTCTCCTGTCTTCCGTGCTCCTCTCTACCTCATCTTCACTATAACCATCATACTGATAGTGTTTGGCAACCTGTGGGTGATCTGCACCATTTGCTCTTTCCAGCAGCTCCACACACCCACCAACTTCCTGATCGTCTCAATGGCCATATCCGACCTGCTCCTGGGCAGTTTTGTGATGCCTCCGAGCATGATACGCTCTTTGGAGACGTGCTGGTACTTTGGAGAATTTTTATGCAAGTTTCACTCCGGCACTGATTTTACACTGTGTAATGCATCTGTTTTGCACCTCACGTTCATTTCAATTGACCGTTATTTTGCAGTTTGTCAGCCGCTTCAATATCATAACAGAATCACCACACGTGTGAGCATATTCATGATCCTAGTCAGCTGGGGCTTCTCCGCCTTTTTTGGCTTTGGCATCATATTCTCAGAGCTGAAAATCGAAAGCAAAGAAACCGAGGAAGAGCTGCACGTTGCTTGCAAGGGAGGGTGTTTGGCATTGCACGGAAGAGAAATCGGAGTGACATATTCAATTGTGTTTTACTTCCTTCCCATGTTTATAATTGTAAGCCTTTACAGCAGGATTTTTGTTATAGCACTGAAACATGTTCGTGTTATTAATAACTACCCCACAAGCTCATCATCAGTTAGTAAAAAGGATCTGAAAGCCACTAAGACTCTTGCTATTGTCATTGGAGTTTTTATGTCTTGCTGGACGCCTTACTTCATGTGTAACATTATAGATCCTATTGTTAACCATACAATACCATCACTATTATATGAGGTGCTCATGTGGGTGGCTTATTTAAACGCAGTGTTTAACCCCTTGATTTATGCTTTCTTTTACAGCTGGTTCAGAGAAAAGTCCAAACTTTTATATGAAAAACTATATAAATTGTGCTAGCGGGCCTGCTATAAAATCTGGGGTGTCATTTCATTTTTTTCATTCTAAATGCTCCCATTTTTCACTAACATTTTCTCTTCTATTTAACATTTAATGTTTCAGTAGGTAATATAATGAAAAACATTGTCATATTCATTGCAAGTGTCTGAACCACATAATCATTAATAAATAATTCTAATGAACTAAGATTTAGTATTTAGAATATGCATGCACTTATTTTGTCAGTGTTTTAATAATTGTTGTATGCTTTAATTATATAAATGTGCACTGGCTTTCTTTCTGAACATTTTTTACTTCAATAATCTCTACAATTTTCACTTCCTGAGCATCAAAACTGTGTGTCACTAAAAACAATGATGTGTGACAAGCAAAACAAACATGCAATACATAAAATAAAACATTTTGTGTGTTTTCATTCTTTGAAGATCAGCTGAGGCCTTTTGATTCATATATCCACCTACTCTCATCCTATTATTCCTTTTCATATGATGGTTATAAACCCATTTGTGGTATATATGTGTCACTTTCCCCACTTTTTGATTGCAGATAAATTATCACTATTACTAATACTACTACTAATCTTTATAATATAAAAATATTAAGTTTGATATAATAAATCATAAACTGCATAACAATGTTGCTGAGACTTCTGATACTGTATAAGATCACATATATGTCAAAGAAGATATAATGCTGTGCTTTAATATATTAAAAACTGGAGGTCACTGTGCCTGCATCAACAATTTGGCCTTCATATTGTCACACAGGAGGTCTGGAGACTTGCGGATCCATTTGCAGCATTTATTTAGGAAGGCGTGGTAAACAGACAGGGTCAATCACCGGCAAACAACAACGAGGATAATCCAAAGAGTAGTCAAACACAGGCAGAAGGTCGGGGCTGGCAGCGAGAATCAAAACACGGGGAGGAGTCCAGGAATCAAACACAAGGGAAAAACAAACACGGAAAGAAACGCTCAGAATAAAGACCATACGGAACAATAAGACTTAGCCCGGAAGTGTGTGTCTGTGGCTTAAATGCATGTGGGTAAATGTGAAACAGGTGTGTGCAGCAATCAGTGCAGTGGAAAACGAGGAGCAGGTGTGTGCAGTGATTGGTGCAGTGGCTTGTGGGGATTGCAGTCCAGAAGTGTGGTGCAAGAGTTCATGATGACAGGATCGACCAGATACGTGACAGAGCCCACCATCACACCCCCCGACGGAGGAAGAAGCCATGGCAGAGGAAGGGTTGTCTCCTGCATGGGGCCGACCAACGGAGGTGGAGCCGGTGGAGCCCGAGGGAGAACCGGAGAGTCGACGGTCCTAGGTGACACCGAGGATCCGGAGGGCCAAGGCGGAACCCAAGGCTCTGGCGACCCCGGCGGAGATGGAGGTCCGGAGGTACGCAGCGGAGCCGGAGTGACAGAGGATCGAGGCTGTGCCCACGGGAGGGAGGAGGTCCACAGAGCCGGCAGGACGGAGTGACGAGGCGCAGCCGGAGGAGTAGAGTCCAGAGGCGAAGGTGGGGCGACGACTGACCAGGGCGGAGCCGGAGAGACGATGGAGCCCGGAGGAGCTGGTGGGCAGACGGCCGACAACGGAGACGAGGGAGCACAGAGCCGGGGTGGAGCCGCAGGGTCGGAGGGCCGAGGTGGAGTCCAGGACTCTGAGATTGGAGGTGATGGTGAGGGATCCTTCAGTCTGGACACTGATGGAGACTGGCAGTCCCACGGCAAGTCCTCTGCACCGAGGGTGGGATGTGGGTGAGCAGAGGGACTGTCAGGAGACAGAGGTGGTGGGACTGGAGCAGCAGGGAGGGTGGGTGGTGGGTGGGAACCCACACAGTCCATGCATGGCCTCCGTGACCAGAACTGGGCAGACAGGAATCTCAGGACGACTGGATGGAACCAGCGGAGGCTCTGGAAGACTGGGCTGAACCAGCGGAGGCTCTGGAAGGCTGGGCAGAACCAGCGGAGGCTCTGGAAGGCTGGCCGGGACCAGCGGAGACTCTGGAAGGCCGGGCGGGACCAGCGGAGACTCGGGAAGACTGGGCTGAACCAGCGGAGGCTCTGGAAGGCCGGGCTGAACCAGCGGAGGCTCTGGAAGGCCCGGCTGAACCAGCGGAGGCTCTGGAAGGCCCGGCTGAACCAGCGGAGGCTCTGGAAGGCCAGGCTGAACCAGCGGAGATTCTGGAAGGCCGGGCTGAACCAGCGGAGGCTCTGGAAGGCTGGGCTGAACCAGCGGAGGCTCTGGAAGGCTGGGCTGAACCAGCGGAGGTTCTGGAAGGCTGGGCTGAACCAGCGGAGGCTCTGGAAGGCTGGGCTGAACCAGCGGAGGCTCTGGAAGGCTGGTTGGGAGACCAGCTGCTCGAGCCGACAGCAGCGGTGGGTCCTCCACGCTAGACATTAATCTTTGATAAGTCTTGGGTGCAAATTTGGGCGTGACGGCAGCCACCTTGGGTGCAGATTCTGGCGTGGCGGCAGCCATCTTGGGTGCAGACTCTGACTTGGCGGCGGCCATCTTGACCGGGAACTCAGGAACGGAGGCCATCTTGGTGACAGGTTTTGGCGTGGCAGCCATCTTGTGCAGTAGCCCTGGCGTGGCAGCCACCTTGTGAACAGGCTCTACCTCACCCACAGTAAACGGAGATTCACAAAACAGCAAAACAAAGTCTATATACTGTGTGAGGGTCCAACTGGGGTCTTCCTCAGGTAAGTTCAAACTGATCTCAGTGTCCAATCCGCTCCAAAAACATTCCTTGAGCATAGTTTCATCGCAAGGTTCCAGGTAACTATAAGCAATGAATTTCTCCACATAATCCTCGATGGGACGGCCATCTTGAAAAATGGAGCAGAGCAAACTTACTGGATTGGACAGTCTTCCTGATAGATCCATTCTTGGGTGGTCGTTCTGCTGACGAATAAAGCCGCTGGATCCTTGTATGGGTCTTCTAAGTCTTCTGTCACACAGGAGGTCTGGAGACTTGCGGATCCATTTGCAGCATTTATTTAGGAAGGCGTGGTAAACAGACAGGGTCAATCACCGGCAAACAACAACAACGAGGATAATCCAAAGAGTAGTCAAACACAGGCAGAAGGTCGGGGCTGGCAGCGAGAATCAAAACACGGGGAGGAGTCCAGGAATCAAACACAAGGGAAAAACAAACACGGAAAGAAACGCTCAGAATAAAGACCATATGGAACAATAAGACTTAGCCCGGAAGTGTGTGTGTCTGTGGCTTAAATGTATGTGGGTAAATGTGAAACAGGTGTGTGCAGCAATCAGTGCAGTGGAAAACGAGGAGCAGGTGTGTGCAGTGATTGGTGCAGTGGCTTGTGGGGATTGCAGTCCAGAAGTGTGGTGCAAGAGTTCATGATGACAGGATCGACCAGATACGTGACATATATCTAAAACATACCACTAAACCACTTTTAATATCAAATATAAGCACTCTTATTATTAATAATTAAATTCTATAATGCAAGAATAATTCATTTAAATAATACATGTTGTACAGTACATGTTTTAAAAAAGTTACTGTAAGTCTGTCGCTGTACTTGATTTTTCTTTTATGCAAAAATCATTAGAATATTAATTAAAGATCATATTCCATGAAGATATTTTTGATATTACCTACTATAAATATATCATAGTAATATGCATGAACTTCATCTGGAAAACTTTGATTTTCTCAATATTTAGATTTTTTGGCACCCTCAGATTCCAGATTTTCAAATAGTTGTATCTCAGCCAAATATTGTCTTAACAGACCAAACATCAATCGAAAGCTTATTTATTCAGCTTCAAATTTTAAAAAATTTACCCTTATGACTGGTTTTGTTGTCCAGGGTCACAAATGTAATTGTCCTCATAAAACCGTAACTGGCCTCCTAGTTAAAATAGGACTAGAACAAGAGTGGACTGTGGTCTTGCAATGCCCAATAAAATAAATAAATAAATAAAAATACTTATGCACCCAATCATTATAAGGATGCAACAATGTCATGACAACACTAACTGGCTAAACTATCCAGAGGTGTAGTCCATTATACTATTATTAAATATTTGTGATTTACATGTTGCCTGATACAAACTCACCATTCTGAGGTTTTTTTTTTTTTTTTTTTTTTTTTTAGAATTGCGTGATACAAACTCGCAATTCTGAGGTTTTTTTTTTATAGAATTGTGAGATTTTTTTTTCTCCTCAGAACTGGACTTTATAACTCGCAATTTGCAAGTTTATATCTCACAATTTTGAGAAGAAAAGTCAGAATTGTAAGATATAAACTTGCAATTGCAAGAAAAAAAATCTGACTTTATAACTCGTAAAAAATATATATCTCACAGTTCTGAGAAAAAAAAAGTCAGAATTGCGAGTTTACATGGCGCAATTCTGTAAGAAAAAAATCAAAATTGCGAGTTTATATCTCACAATTCTGACTTTATAACTTGTTAAAAATATATCTCACAGTTCTGAGAAAAGTCTGAATTACGAGTTTATATGACGCAATTCTGTAAGAAAAAAAGGCAGAATTGCCAGTTTATACCTTGCAATTCTGACTTTATAACCCGTAAAAAATATATCTCACAGTTCTGAGGAAAAAAGTCAGAATTGTGAGTTTATATGATGCAATTCTGAGAAAAAAAAAACTAAATTGTGAGATGTAAACTCGCAATTGCACGGGAAAAAAAGTCAGAACTGTGTGATAAAAGCTCGAAATTACTTTTTAATTTTTTTATTCAGTGGCGGAAACAGTCTTCCATAGGATACAGGGGTCACACTGAACCAAACAAACCTTGACCCCTCTGATCATGTTGTAAGTGTAGAGCCGATTACTAGACACACACACAAGCACACACAGGCCTACTAAAATGACACACATAACTCAGAACTAACTCACTAAAGGTGATAGTGTCTTTTGTAACATGCAGTGTTGGCAGTAACGCCGTTTAAGTATAACGGCGTTAGTAACGGAGTTCATTTTTCAGTAACGGAGTAATCTAATTAATTACTTTTCCCATCGTTGCAACGCCGTTATCTTTACTGAGAATGTAAAGTGTCGCGTTACTAAAATTTGGTTGAATAAAGCGCGAGGTGTCATGCTTTGGCTACCCATCAGCTGCCTGGAGAGAGCAAGGGTGGGGATGATGACACCGTTGCAAATGCGATGATGATTGGCTGGGTGGGCGGTGCCCTGCTCACGCTGTCTCAGTCACTGCACGCTCTGACTACCAACACAAGACAGCGTGAGTGACAATGGCTACGAGCCGGGGAAATTCAAAGGTAGCGTTCGCGAACTGGAAGTACCGGCACTACTTCTCGTTAATTGAAATTAAAGGCATACTGAATATTTAAGAGTTGGATAGTGTTCTGTTTATTGTGCAGTAGGCCTAATATACAGTTACAGAGATTTGCACTAATGGCCAGGTTTTCCTTTGTTTTTTTTTACCCAAGTTTACATTTGTGTCTTTATTTTGCACAATATTTATTTTTTATATGTTTTTATTTCTATGCATATCATATAGCATGCTGCAATCTATTGAGCTCAAATAAATACCAAATGTTCTACAATACTGTATATAGTGTTTTTATTTCTCAATCAGTTAATATAAACATCTTTGATATTAAAGATGTTATAGAACGTAATAGCGTTATAGAACATAAAAAACAACGTCACAGTTACTCTGCTGAGTAACTAATTACTTTTACAATGTGGTAACTGAGTTACTAACTCAATTACTTTTTGGGAGAAGTAATTTGTAACTGTAACTAATTACTTTTTTAAAGTAAGATGACCAACACTGGTAACATGAGCTCAGTTTGTGTGACTGCTTTAGATTTTGTGACTGTTTTACCACATGCAGATCTCTCCTCTGCAAAAAATCTTTATATCAAAACAAATTAGAGAATAAATACCACGTAACACAGTATTAAGACTTTTCAGGGAATAAATCTTTAAAGTAAGAGTATTTTTTCTTGCTGCACTGGCATTTTTTTCACTTTCATGAAAAATAATAGTAAGACTCAATAAGTTTGTCACAGTTCTGTCTGTCTTATCATTGGTTTTTCCCATTTGTCTTCCCCCTGTCATTTTGTTATCATTTGGTTTAGTCCTCGTTTGTGTAATCACCGTCACCTGTGTTTGATTTATCAGTCATCTATGTCACCTGTGTCTTATGATTAGTCTGTCCTTAAAAGTCTGTCTGTGAGTTCAGTTCCCTGTCGGTCCTTTTGTTGAATAGATGTGTGTGAATGTTCCTGCCTTGTTCCTGCCTTGTTCCACTTGGAGATTTATATTAAACATATTGTATTTTGTCTATATCGTCTATCGTCTCGTCTACTCCTGCACGCACCCGTGACATAAGGACCGACCAACTACAGTTTACCTGGCGTCTTTCCCTGCGTTTATTTTTTCGTTTTTGTATCAGTGTTTGTTTTATATTTTTTCCCTCATGGATGACCCCAACGTTGCCATCATTCTCCTGAAGCAGGGGAGACGCTCTCTCGAGGACCACACCAGAGACTTTCTGTTCCTCGTTCCATCAACTCACTACCCGGACAGCTGCTTGTGCACGTTCTTCCACCACGGACTTAATGACAACATCAAGACGCAGCTGTCCGGGGAGGGTCCTCGAGAGAGCTTTGCCGGATTCGTCGAGTGGGTGCTGGCGTCCAACGGATCTTCCTGGACTGTCGATTTCATCGAGGAGGACGTCAGCCCCGCTCACAACCCAGAGAGCAGCCAACCATCGCCCCGACATGCAGAGCTGGAACCCGAGCGCACCGCGGATGCAGAACTTGAGCCGCGAGCGACAGAGCCAGAGTCCTCTCCGGCTGATCAGGTGCGTGAGTCGGATTCTACATCTCTGACGGTGGATTGCGACGTGGAGCTAGGGAGGGAAATGGAGAGCCCTGCCCACTGCAACTCCGCTGGGGGTGAGCTGGATATCTCTGGGGACTTAATTGACTTTGTTTCTGAGACTGTGGATATTGACACGCCGGATTTAATAGACTTTTTCTCTGAGCCACTGACGCGCATTGACCGAATCTGCCTGGTTCCCGCTGGTTCCGCCCAGCCGCCCTGAGTCCCCGCTGGTTCCGCCCAGCCGCCCTGAGTCCCCGCTGGTTCCGCCCAGCCGCCCTGAGTCCCCGCTGGTTCCGCCCAGCCGTCCTAAGTTCCCCAAGTCAGCAGTCAGTCCCCTTGCTCACCCTCAGCCCACCATCTCTGCAGTGGGCTCGCCGCAGGGATGCCTGCTCACTTCGGTGGCAAGGCTGGAGGTTCCCTCAGCTCCGCCTCCAGCCTCCGAATCCAGACCTCCACCTCGGTCCTCCGACCCTGCGGCTCCACCACGGCTCTCAGCGCCCTCCTCTCCACCGTCGCCCGTCGGTCCACCAGCTCCACCGGGCTCCATCGTCTTTCCGGCTCCGCCCTGGTCAGTCGTCACCCCATCGGATCCTCAGGACTCTGCTCCTCCGGCTGCGCCTCGTCACGCCGTCCCACCGGCTCCTTGGGACTCCTCCTTCCTGCGGGCACAGCCTCCATCCTCTGTCGCTCCGGCTCCGCCGCGGATCTCCGGGACTCCGCCTCCGCCTCGGCCGCCAGAGCCCGTTCCGCCTTGGCCCTCCGGATCCGCGGCATCGCCCTGGATCTTCGGCTCTCCATCTCCGCCTCGGGTTCCTCTGCCAGCTGCTCTGCCTCTGTCGGTCGGCCCCACGGAGTCGGCGGTCCGTCCTCCACCATGGCTCCTCCCTCCGTCGGCTCCTCCGTGGGCCGTCATCCTGGCTGCGATCTGGGTCCTGCTCTCCTGCTTCAGGTCCCTCCTGTGTCTTCCCTGGCTCCTCCCACCGTCGTCGCCCCCTTGGACTGTCCTTTTTGTCACATGGACTCTTGTTTTTGTCCCCCTTCCGGGGTTGCGTCCTCCGCCGAAGCCCCCGCCCTCATTGACTCTGTTTTTCTGGTTATCCGCCCCTCTTGTCTGTTTTTGTTTTTCTACGGCGCGAGGACGCGCCTTTCCGGAGGGGGGCGTAATGTCACAGTTCTGTCTGTCTTATCATTGGTTTTTCCCATTTGTCTTCCCCCTGTCATTTTGTTATCATTTGGTTTAGTCCTCGTTTGTGTAATCACCGTCACCTGTGTTTGATTTATCAGTCATCTATGTCACCTGTGTCTTATGATTAGTCTGTCCTTAAAAGTCTGTCTGTGAGTTCAGTTCCCTGTCGGTCCTTTTGTTGAATAGATGTGTGTGAATGTTCCTGCCTTGTTCCTGCCTTGTTCCACTTGGAGATTTATATTAAATATATTGTATTTTGTCTATATCGTCTATCGTCTCGTCTACTCCTGCACGCACCCGTGACAAAGTTCTCATGCATTTGTTAACATCGGTTAATATACATTTTTACAGCATTTTAACATTTATAGTTAATAAAATGTGTTTATGTTAGCTCACAATGCAACTTATGTTAACAGATATAACTTTTGATTTCAAAAATGTTTAAGATCGTTCATTGTTAGTTCTTTTTAACAAAAATAAATATTATTGTAAAGAGTTAACAAAAAAAAATACACTTTTATTCAAGACACATCCTCTCTAAATTTAAGATACTCTATTTCAAGTACAATTGGAGCTAATAAAGATCGTTTTTGTGGTTGGGTCTGTTTTGGATCCAGTGATGATAGGGGAACATGGCAGATTTTTATTTCTGTGTTGCTGAGGCATCAGGTATCAAAATACAGCAATATGACCGCTAACACAGATCATGAACACATGCAGATTGTTTCTGTACGTTTCAACAATTTTACATTTACACTAATATTGTTCTTGAAGAATTACTATGAAATATTCTTCCAGACAGAATGACTCTGAATGCATGTCTGAACCAGCTGTAAAAGAAGGCATACACTATGGGATTACAGGTGGAGTTATAATAGCCGACCCACAGGAACAAGTCAAACAGCAGTGGTGGTACAGAGTATCTGATAAAGGGATCAATGAGATTACAAATGAAAAAGGGAATCCAGAATGTCAGAAACACCCCCATGATAATGGCTAAAGTCTTAGTGGCTTTCCCCTCTTTTTTAAACTCAGAATTCACGCTCTGGATGGCCTGAACTTGCCGTTGAGCTGTGTGTAAGATCTTAACGTACACAGAGAGCATGACAAAAGCAGGAATATAAAAACAGGCCAAGGACATTACAGTAGCTGCCTCTCTGCTCTGAAACACCAAGCATTTTCCATCACAGTCAACGTTTTCATAGTAAAAATCCTCAATGCCCAGAATATTAAGCTCCAAGAACATCATGCCAAACCCAAGAGCTGCTGAAACAGTCCAGCAAGTAATAATCATAATTAGTGTAGCACATGAGGTCATTGTACTGTGATATTGAAAGGGGTGACATATGGCATAATATCTTTCCAAAGAAATGATGCAGAGGTTTAAAATTGAGGCAGTGCACAATGTCACATCAAGACTGCTGTGTATTTTACAGAACAAATCTCCCAGATACCAGCACGTCTCGATGGAGCGCAGCATGCTGGGAGGCATCACAACTCCTCCTACGAGCAGATCGGCCACGGCCAGAGACAAGATGAGGTAGTTAGTCGGTGTGTGAAGCTGCTTGAAATGAATGACCGTTAGGATCACAAGCAGATTTCCAATGATTGTGACGATTGAAGAGATGCTGAAAAGGATGTAGAGCAATATTCGAGTTTCCAACGGATAGACAAACCTCTGACAAGACCTGTTACTAAGCTCATAACAGAGAAAAGGCTTTTCCCAGATTCCATTTTGGCTGATGTTGATTTGGACATCCATTTACACAATTCACTGGAGTTTCCCTGTCTAAAACAATGGAATGAAGTCAATATCAGTCTTTGAAAATATTGCAGATATGTTTCTGCAATTCTATGAATGAATTACATGTTAAAAGCTCACTAGATTGTCAGAGCAATACTCAAATCGAGCAAAAAACAAGATAATACATCTGGACTGAAATCTTATTTCGCACAGACTCTCATCCATTGTCTTACCTTTCCTTCTACAATGAACCACCTCACGGAGCAGAGGGCACATATTTATAGCACAAGAGATTCAAAACAACCTCCCTCCTGTCAAATCACACAAGGGTTGCATTTCTAAAGCAACCTAATTTTCCCAAAACTCTATGGCCCGGTTTCCCAGACAGGGCTTAGACTAAGCCAGGATTAGACCATAGTTCAATTAGGACATTTAAGTAATTTTTATAAACATGCTTAGAAAAAAACATTACTGGTGTGCATCTTGAGACAAAACAAAGGCACTGATATATTTTACAATCAATCAGTGCAATTTTATTTCAGTTGAAACACCTCAGACTTACATTTTAGTCTAGGACTAGGCTTAAGCCTTGTCTGCGAAACCGGGCCTATATCATATTAGCAGAAAATACAACAAGGACAAAGTGGCCAAAACACCAAGGAGAGATTCAATAAAAAAAGAACTGAACCTGCTGTTGTCAGCATCATTTCATGAAAAAAAGAGCTATTTGCCATTTAGAAGTTTTACATATAAAGAAAAAAAATACCTCATCACAAACAAAAGCTAAATTCCGAAAAGTATGACTCTTACAGACCAATTTAATATTGTGTGACTTAAAAAAAAAAAAAAAAACGTTCATAAGGTCAATTATCTTGGCTAGTCAACAACACAATTTACTTATAAATAGGACAAAAAATACCTCATGTGCTTGGGTGGATTGTGCTTTCATTCATAAACAAATGCAAATTATAAATGTTAAATGAGAGTAGAATATACCAAACTTTAAACATGTTCTAAACCTAATTTACAGCCAGGTACACAGAGTTTTGTACAAATGGCAGTCCCAAATTTGTTCAAAACTGCACACATTTTGCGGAAGAATATTTTCATGGTAGTGCTTTGGTTTTGCATGACTCTGCAGATGAATAAAGGGTTTGCACTTACACCACATGCGTGGCCATACTGGCAATACTCAGATGTAAATAACAGCAAAGATTGCATGGAGAATGCACTGAATACTGCTAATTTATGTCACGGTGAGATAGAGGAGATCTGGGTCCAAATGCGGGGAAGAAGATATTTATTGAATAAACACAAATTAACAAACGAGCAAACAAAACCAAAAGGCCAACACGGCAGAACACGACTTGAATACAAAACCAAAGATAAACAAAACAGGTCTAGGAGCCAGGATAAGTAACACAGAAACAAACCACACAGAAGACAGTGCAGCCAGAATGAGTAGTGGGAAATGAGAGTTCTTATAGACCAGATAATTGTGAACAGGTGAGAGCTTTGATGAGAGCTAATGACAAGACAGGTGTTACAATCAGGAAAGTGCAGTGCAGGGAAAACAGCGAACTCAGGTGGCTGAGGGAAGCCCCACAGACCAGATCATGACAGTACCCCCTCTCAAGGGAACAGCTTCCAGACGTTTCCAAAACAAAAAAAATCTGGAGGGAGGAGGAACGGTGGAAGGTGCATCAGGGGGAGGGATGGCGGGCGAGGCCCGTGCAGCGGAGGAACGTGAGCTGGCCTCGCCGCCAGTGGAACAAGAGCTGGCCTGAACGCCAGTGGAACGTCCACGGGCCCCGCAGCCAGAGGAACGAGAGTTGGCCCCGCAACCAGGGGAACGCGAGCTGGCCTCGCCGCCAGTGGAACGTCCGCGGTCATCGCCGCGTCAGGAACAGAGAGCGCGGTCACCGGCGCGTCCGGAACAGAGAGCGCGGTCACCGCCGCGTCCGGAACAGAGCGCGGTCACCGCCGCGTCAGGAACAGAGAGCGCGGTCACCGGCGCGTCCGGAACAGAGAGCGCGGTCACCGCCGCGTCCGGAACAGAGAGCGCGGTCACCGCCGCGTCCGGAACAGAGCGCGGTCACCGCCGCGTCAGGAACAGAGAGCGCGGTCACCGCCGCGTCAGGAACATAGAGCGCGGTCACCGCCGCGTCCGGAACAGAGAGCGCGGTCACCGCCACGTCCGGAACAGAGAGTGCGGTCACCGCCGCGTCCGGAACAGAGAGCGCGGTCACCGCCGCGTCCGGAACAGAGAGCGCGGACACCGCCGCGTCCGGAACAGAGCGCGGTCACCGCCGCGTCCGGAACGGAGAGCGCGGTCACCGCCACGTCCGGAACGGAGAGCGCAGTCACGGCCGCGTCAGGAACGGAGATAACGGTCACCGCCGCGTCAGGAACGGAGATAACGGTCACCGCCGCGTCCGGAACAGAGAGCACGGTCACGGCCGCGTCAGGAACAGAGAGCGCGGTCACGGCCGCGTCAGGAACAGAGATAGCGGTCGTCGCCGCCCCGGGAAACGCCGCCAGACGAGCGTCCTCCGCTGCCCAACGAGCGTAGATGGCCGCCATCCACTCGGGCACAGCTGCCTCAACGACCGCCGCGTCCGGAACAGAGAGTGCGGTCACCGCCGCGTCAGAAACAGAGATAGCGGTCACCGCCGCGTCCGGAACAGAGATAGCGGTCACCACCGCGTCAAGAACAGAGAGCGCGGTCACCGCCGCGTCAGAAACGGAGATAGTGGTCACCGCCGCGTCCGGAACAGAGAGTGCGGTCACCGCCGCGTCAGAAACAGAGATAGCGGTCACCGCCGCGTCCGGAACAGAGATAGCGGTCGCCGCCGCCCCGGGAACCGCCGCCAGACGAGCGTCCTCCGCTGCCCAATGAGCGTAGATGGCCGCCATCCACTCGGGCACAGCTGCCTCAACGACCGCCGCGTCCGGAACAGAGATAGCGGTCACCGCCGCGTCAAGAACAGAGAGCGCGGTCACCGCCGCGTCCGGAACATAGAGCGCGGTCACCGCCGCGTCAGGAACAGAGATAGCGGTCACCGCCGCGTCAAGAACAGAGATAGCGGTCACCGCCGCGTCAAGAACAGAGATAGCGGTCACCGCCGCGTCAGGAACAGAGAGCACGGTCACCGCTGCGTCAAGAACAGAGAGCGCGGTCACCGCCGCGTCAGAAACAGAGATAGCGGTCACCGCCGCGTCAAGAACAGAGAGCGCGGTCACCGCCGCGTCAGGAACAGAGAGAGCAGTCGCCGCCGCGTCAGGAACAGAGATAGCGGACGCCGCCGCGTCCGGAACAGAGATAGCGGTCACCGCCGCGTCCGGAACAGAGATAGCGGTCACCGCCGCGTCCGGAACAGAGATAGCGGTCACCGCCGCGTCCAGAACAGAGAGCGCGGTCACCGCCGCGTCCAGAACAGAGAGCGCGGTCACCACCGCCCAACGAGCGTAGATGACTGCCATCCACTCGGGCACAGCCGCCTCAACGTGAACTGGCATCGCCGCCAGACGAGCGGAGATGTTCGTCATCCGCTCGGGCACAGCTGCCTCATCAGGCACAGAGCGGGCGAGCGCCGCCCCCAAGCGAGGAGACGCCGCCTCCTCAAAAAAATTCTTACCCGCTGGACCCACTTGTGCTGGCTGCATTCTGTCACGGTGAGATAGAGGAGATCTGGGTCCAAATGCGGGGAAGAAGATATTTATTGAATAAACACAAATTAACAAACGAGCAAACAAAACCAAAAGGCCAACACGGCAGAACACGACTTGAATACAAAACCAAAGATAAACAAAACAGGAAACACGGTCTAGGAGCCAGGATAAGTAACACAGAAACAAACCACACAGAAGACAGTGCAGCCAGAATGAGTAGTGGGAAATGAGAGTTCTTATAGACCAGATTGTGAACAGGTGAGAGCTTTGATGAGAGCTAATGACAAGACAGGTGTTACAATCAGGGAAGTGCAGTGCAGGGAAAACAGCGACCTCAGGTGGCTGAGGGAAGCCCCACAGACCAGATCATGACAATTTATGCTGTCTAACTCTAAACCATGTAAAAAGGGTGTGGACGCAAATCATATAGAAGAGCTTAGTAAGCAGAAAAAGGCACAATACTTTGACAAACTAAAGTTAATAGGTGGTAAAGACATGTATCAACAGTATTAATGACGATATTAGCTTAATATTTCATCTACCTGACTGGAAATGAATAGAAAAAACATGAATGTTGACATAGCTGACATTGTTGTCAACTATACTTAAAATGTTTTTCCTGGTCTGACCGATTAGTACAGCCCAAAACATGACAATAATTGAACATTTTCAGCAGCAATAATCAGCAAAATATGCAAGTTTCGTTCGGTTTAGTGACATTGTTTATGCTTAGTGCGGCCAATATGGTCGATTGATGATGCATCCTGAAAACACTTTAGGCCTATATTGTTCAAGGCACATTCCTATTCCAAAACACTAACTCCAGGGACCTAAACCTCTCACTACATAATGTAAAATATGTTCAAAGATCAATGCCCAAAAGGTTTTGCTGCTAAAACACACATATAAATAAACAGCCACTGTTGGCTAAGCTCAAGGAAACGGTGTCAACAACCTACAACTGTATGCAATTAGTTTGTGTTTTGAAAACATTATCCTTTAACAGACAAAGCATTGTGAATTTGTTTACTTACAGTTTGGGTCAGAGCCAATACAGTTGGCTTCTTCATCTTCTTGAACTCTGCTTTGCACTGTACCTTGTTTACAAAACAGTCTACTCCAAACAGACATATCCTCCGACGCCATTAAAAATGAACTATTCACTCAATCCTGACGTTCTTGTGAAATCTGTACAGAGACACAAAAGAGCTGTTTAAACAAATGACAGGTCATTTTATTCTTCCATTTATTCTGTTGTCAGAGAACTCAAGCTTGTGGAGTACCTCAGAAACGTAGTTTATCTGGTGTAAGTTGCATAGCTTCAGTAATTATCACAGGCCTCGATTTGGTTTTGACGTGATGTGATGTGATGCGATTTGACGCTCGCAACTCCAGTGGGCGGGGCTTCTTGCTCAGAAGGCAGTCATATGCAAATGTATTTACCGATGTGAAGGCAGAAACCCCAAAGTTTCCTAACGAGCCGTTTTTGAAACTTGATTAAATGCCAATAAACCCCCATAAAAGGAGTGTCTGTTTACACTAAGTGCAAATAGCACCACTGTTGTAACTCCACCACCCACCAATGTGTAAATAGAATAGTCGACCCTACGAAGATGACTGATAATTGTCAGTTCCAGTAGAGTAGAATATAATTCACATGTTGTTTCACACTTTTCGATGCAACCGATCCGGGTTTGAATCCCCCTGCTGGCGAACTTTTTTTTCCCCTTTTCAAATCTCATATCATATTGCAAAGGCATTTATTTTCAAAGAAAAATTAAGGACATAACTGAAAAGTTGCAAATAATGTATCGGTTAGGGATAAGGTAGGTGTAGGGAGGGCTTATTGTCCCCAAGGCAATATTTCTTTTTTTTTTTTTTTTTAATTTACACTCAATTAATGCATACTGTTTTAATGTACAATACTAAGGTGCTGATAATTGCGTCTGTTTAAAATAAGTAGCCTATTACAAATATCAGAAAATGCTGCTATTTTAACATAGTGTAAACAGAATCTATAGCTATTTGAACTAAGTGTAAATAGAACCCACTGTTATTTGCACTTGGTGTAAACAGCATCTATCACTATTTGCACGTAGTGTAAATAGCATATCTTTTGCCAAGAAAATATGCTATTTTCACTTAGTGCAAATAGCCGCTGCCATAAATGCCTTGATTATTATAAGGAGGACGTTTTAAGCTATGAAACCTGCATGATGTTTTAAGGTACAAAGACCTCTTAAATGTGAAAAAATCAAGGCAAATTTATGATTCTTTCATGTCATGATCCCATAATTGAAGCTTTGGTCTGGAATTCGCGCTTAGTACCCTGTAAATTGTAAAGCCTGCCTACTTTGATTCGATTGTCATCTCAAGCATTTTGACACTGAGGTTACACTGACATTGTGTAATGTGTGTAAAAAATAAAAATAAATAAATAAATAAATGTATGCAAACTGAAATAGGCCTAAATGTTTTAGCTATATTTATGACGATCAGCTGGAATTTGCACTTGTAAGCAAAACTAAAACCCACCTACTTTGATTTGATTGGTCATTTTAAAAAAAAAATTTTATTTATGATGAGTGCAGTTACACCACTGAGTCGGTTATTTTGGTTGCAATATCCTGAAAACACCAATATGTGTGTGTGTGACTAGCCTACTGATATGACAAAATGAATATATATTTTAAGAAAAACATAGTCATTATCACATAAACGAGAATTTGAATTTTAAATCCTTTAATCACGTGGATCATAAAATGTATGAGATTGAAAATGATATTGACCCGGATAATCACTTTTTTAATGGTGTAAATAATTGTTGTGAGTATTATACAGAAGATCAATTTAATAGAAATGTGAATATGGAGGGGGCATTATCTATAATGCATTTAAATAGTAGAAGTCTTTATAAAAATTTCATAAATATTAAGGATTATTTGCGTCAGTTTAACAAATTTAATGTGATTGCTGTGTCAGAGACTTGGCTTGATAATTCTACATGAAGTGGAATTGGAAGGGTATAATTTGTTTACAGTAAATAGAACTAATAAGAAAGGAGGAGGTGTTGCTTTGTATGTTGACACTGCGTTAAGATGTAATTTGATTAAAAGTATGTCAGTGACTATAGAAAATCTTTTGGAATGTGTTACTATAGAAATCGATATTGAAAGATCTAAAAATATAATTATCAGTTGTGTGTACAGACCACCAGGAATTTGCACGGATACCTTTATGAATACATTATTTGGTACGCTTGATATAGCGAATGAGAACAAAGGACAAATTATATGTGGAGATTTAAATATTGATTTGTTGAATCCAAATGGAAATAAGAGAATAACAGATTTTACTGATTCACTATATAGTAAAGGTTTATTTCCTGTGATTACAAAACCTAGTAGAATAACCAAAAATACTGCTACATTAATAGATAATATATATACAAACCAAATTGAAGGAAAAATAGTAGGAGGATTATTTATAAATGATATGACTGACCATTTTCCAGTTTTTGCAATATTTCAAGAATTATTTGATGAAACAAAAGATAGTAGGATAAATAGATTTAAATTAATTCGAAATAGAACACCAGAAATCATTGCAGCTCTTAATGAGGACTTAAAGAATCAAAATTGGAGCGAGGTTTATGCAAGTAAAGATCCTAATAGTGCTTATGATGTTTTTTTGTCCATATTAATCGAAAAATATGAAAAACATTGTTTGTTTAAGAAAATTGTAAAGAAACAAAAAAATGAGGATAAACCATGGATTACTAAGGGAATAGAGAAATCATGTAAAAGGAAAAATGAATTATACAGGAAATTTATAGCAATTAGAACTATACAAGCGGAAAATAAATATAAGACATATAAAAATAAATTAACAAGTATTATAAGATTTAGTAAAAAGGATTATTATAATAAGTTATTGGATAAGCATAAGAATAATATACAAACAGTATGGAAAGTCCTTAATAGTATAATTAAAAAGAATACTGGGAAAGTTGATTATCCAAATTATTTTGTTAATGATGAGAAATCAAGTATAAATAAAATGAATGACATTGTCAATGAATTTAACGAGTATTTTGTAAATATTGGGAGTAATTTAGCAAAAGTGATTGAGGAGCAAAGAATTGAGGATAGGATAGATGAAATTAATATTTCCAGTAATGATTATTCAATGTTTATAAGGGGAGTTGACGAAAATGAAATACTCGATATTGTTAACAATTGTAAGAATAAATATTCCACTGATTGTAATGATATTGACATGTCGTTAATAAAAAGTATCATAGAATATATAGTAAAACCATTTACATACATTTGCAATCAGTCTTTTTTAACAGGTATATTCCCAAGTAATATGAAAATAGCTAAAGTTATTCCTATTTTTAAAATTGGAGATCGCCATTGTTTTTCCAACTACAGACCAATTTCTCTTCTTTCCCAGTTCTCGAAAATCTTAGAGAAAATCTTTGTGCGTAGGCTTGGTAATTTTATTGATAAACACAAATTATTGAGTGATCAGCAGTATGGTTTTAGAACAAACAGGTCGACTTCAATGGCTGTGATGGAACTGGTAGAAGAGATTTCTTCTTCAATGGACAATAATGAATATACTGTGGGGGTGTTCCTAGATTTAAAAAAAGCTTTTGACACCATTGATTATGGATTATTAATGATGAAACTGGAGAGATATGGTATAAGAGGGAATGCTTTTGCTTGGATAAAAAGTTACCTCAATGAAAGATACCAATTTGTACAAATTAATAATGCTAAATCAGATTTAATGAAAGTTACTTGTGGTGTTCCGCAAGGATCGGTGTTAGGCCCTAAGTTGTTTGTACTGTACATAAATGATATTTGTAAAGTGTCTAAAGTATTAAAAATGGTTTTGTTTGCTGATGATACTAATTTATATTGTTCTGGGAAAAGTTTGGAACAGCTTCTAAATACAGTGGAAATAGAATTGAGGGTTTTCAAAAAATGGTTTGACAATAATAGACTTTCACTGAATTTAAGTAAAACAAAGTTTATAATATTCAGTAATCGACAAAGTAATAATAAAGTGAAACTAATGATTAACAACGAGGAAATAGAAAGAGTGTACGAAAATAAGTTTTTGGGTGTTATAATTGATCATAAATTATGTTGGAAATCACATATTAAACATGTAAGAACAAAGATGTCCAAATCAGTTGCAATATTAAACAGATTAAAACATATTTTGAATGAAAGTACTTTATATATACTGTATTGTGTACTCATAGTTCCTTACATTATTTACTGTGTGGAGGTGTGGGGTCACGCATATAAGACCAATTTGAATTCATTATATATGTTACAAAAGAAAGCTATTAGGATTGTTAAAAGGGTTGATTATTATGAACCAACTAATAAACTGTTTATCAATTTACATGCATTAAAATTTGTAGATTTAGTTTCTTTATATACTTTACAGTTAATGTACAAAGCATATCATAATTTACTTCCAAATTGTATTCAGAGGCTGTTCAAAATAAGAGAAAGTCAGTATAATTTAAGAGGATTGTATATGTTTAAAAAAGTGAGGGCAAGAACTAACGCAAAAAGTAGGTGTTTATCTGTTATAGGGGTAAATCTATGGAATAAATGTGATAAGGAATTAAAAGTATGTAACTCACCTTGCCAATTTAAGAAAATGTATAAAAATAAGGTGATAAAAAGTTATATGATTTCGTATAAATAAATTGTGGTTGTATTGTTAAATGAAAGATAAAGGGGAAAAACGAAGGAATAAAAGAAAAGAAAAAATTGTGATTAATGTTTGTATATTTTGGGAAATGTTTTTTTTTTTTTGTCATATTGTTTATTTTGTGTTAATTAACTTTGCCCATTCAGTTAATGATGTATAAAGGGTAGGCTTAATAAGCAACGCTTCTGCCTACACCTTTTGTATTTTTTATTTTTATTTTGTATTTATCGTGTGAAAATTTGTTTGTGAGGACCGGAATAAAATTATTATTGATTGATTGATTGATTGATAAAATAATGGTATAATACAAAACACTTAGATGTTTTTGTTTTTATTTAACTTGCCGATGTTGTGGACACAAATGACACTCCATTCATGCAAAGACTCAGCAGTGTTTATTTGCTGTATGTCTTGTAGCAGCCAATTCATTAAAGCCAGTGGTTCTCAAGGTAATGATACACAGGGCAACTTTTTGAGCAGTGTTGTCAGGTAATGTTGCTCGGGCACTTTCCTATTGAGAATGCATGGGCAACAAATTTTTATCTGGATAGATAGAAATTTAGAGGATAGAAAGATAGAGGTAAATGTACTTTTTGTCAGCCATGTTGAATTTATATTGCCATTCATTTAAAAAAGGGCATTATATTACCTTTCTTTGCATGTAATTTGAATGTTTACATTAAAAGTGTGTTTTTGGAAAGAAAAGATATTCCAGCAGTGTGCAGTTTTCTGAAATTCATGAGAATTTAATTCACAAGGATCCATGAGAGGTGCCAAGATCAACACTGGTGGACTCAGAAGAGTCCTAAATGACATACAGCACATATACATTCAGGCATATACAAGACATACAGGATTTTCTTTTGCACTAATATCAGGAATTTGTAAAGAAATGACATACACAATAAAATAAAAAATAGATTGACTGCAATATGTACCAATGAGAAAAAAACATGAAGGAACACATTTGCATACAATCTGTTTCATCATTACAACAGTATTGTTCTTGAAGAATTGGTCTGAAATATTGCTTTGGATAAAATGACTCTGAATGCATGTCTGAACCAGCTGTAAAAGAAGGCGTACACTATAGGATTACAAGTGGAATTATAATAGCCGACCCACAGGAACAAGTCAAACAGCAGTGGGGGTACAGAGTAACCAATGTAGGGATCGATAAGATTGCAAAGGAAAAAGGGAATCCAGAAAGTCAGAAACACCCCCATGATGATGGCTAAAGTCTTAGTGGCTTTTCCTTCTTTTTTCATTTCAGAATTCACGCTCTGGATGGCCTGAACCTGCCGTTGAGCTGTGTGTAAGATCTTAAGGTACACGCAGAGCATGACAAAAGCAGGGATGTAAAAACAGATCATTGACATTACAGTAGCTGCATCTCTGGTATGAAAAATGAAGCAGCCTCCATCACAGCGAACATTTTCATAATAAAATTCTTCAATGCCAAGAATATTAAGTTTCAAGAAAATCATGCCAAACCCCAGAGCAGCTGAAACAGTCCAGCAGATAATAATCATAACTAGTGTAGTCAGTGACGTCATTTTACTGTGATATTGAAAGGGGTGACATATGGCATAATATCGGTCTAAAGAAATTATACATAGATTTAATATTGATGTGGTGCACAATGTGACATCAAGACTGCTGTGTATTTTACAGAACAGATCTCCCAGATACCAGCACGTTTCGATGGAGCGCAGCATGCTGGGAGGCATCACAACTCCTCCTACGAGCAGATCGGCCACGGCCAGAGACAGGATGAGGTAGTTAGTTGGCGTATGAAGCTGCTTGAAATGAATGACCGTTATGATCACAAGCAGATTTCCAATGATTGTGACAATTGAAGAAGCACTAAAAAGAATGTAGAGTAATATCCGGGTTTCCAAAGGATAGACAAATCTCTGACAAGACCTGTTACTAAACTCATAACAGAGAGAAGGCTTTTCCCAGATTCCATTTTGGCTGATGTTGACTTTGACATCCATTTGCACAATTCACTGGAGCTTCCGTTTGAAACAATGGAGTGAAGTTAGTTCCAGAATTTTAAAATGATGCAGCTCTATAAATGAATTACTTGCTAAAAGATATCAAAGTAGATATTAAATACAACACTTCCAATCTACCAAACAGGAGAATGAATCTGCACTGAAATCTTATTTTGCACAGTCCTCCAATCACAGACTCATCCATGTTCTTACCTTTCCATCTACAACTAATCACCTCATGGAGCAGAAGTCACACATTTATAGCATAAGAGTTTCATAACAACCTCCCTCCTGTCAAGTCACACAACATTTGTGTTTCCAAAGCAACCTCCCAGCCAATGGGCTGTCACTTGGGGCCTGGATGGGCAACCCAGATGGGACCCGTACATTTTTGTCCATAGGCTCCACTTCGGCCCCATGTGTGTTAGCCCATATGAGTGGGCTGTAAGTGGGGCCCATAAAGATTTTCATTATATGGGCCCACATGTGTCACAAATGGGTTCTATTAATTGGGGCCAAGGTGGGCCACATACAGAACCCTTATGGGGCCCAAATGGGTAAACACAGTGAACCCACAAATAGCCCTTATTTGGGGCTCATGTGGGCCCACAGTGGGCCCATTTATATTTATCTATTGATTCCTGTAGATTAATTTAATATGCTATGATGCAAAATAAAATTTCAAACTTTCTCAACTTTGTCAAGTCAGAATATTTTAGTAAACCTGTACCTGACCATATATATATTAACATGACAAAATATTTAAATTGCAAAGAAAAAAACTTCCAACTCATGAATTGCAAATCATCTTTTTATTGATTATACAAAGACATTTTTAAAATAATAAAGGATAAGAGGGGGGAAAAAACATTCAGTGGATGAGGATCACTCCTGGGTTTGGGCACACCCCTCAGCTTCATACCTAAAGAAAAAAAAAACACAGAAAAGCCAATTACTTTAAAATGCTAAAAAAACATTAAAAGAAACATTAAAAAGCATGCATGTACTATACATTTGGAGATTTGTGTCCAAATAACAAAACTGTCACTTAAAGGAATATCTGCTACCAAAGGGAATATGAACAAGTTAAAGGGGTGCTGTTCAGTTGTTAGAGGAAAGTTATTAAACAGTTACTTTCTGTCATATCCCTTTGGTCAAATTTTGCACTTTCCAAATTTTGACATGCATGGCAGCTTTTAAATGATCAATTCTGGCAAGTAATCATGGTACCACCGAATGTGAATTATAGAAATACATTTGGTAACACTTTACAATAAGGTTCATTAGTTAACAACATTAGTTAACATGAACTAAGAATAAACAACACTTCTACAGGATTTATAAATCTTAGTTAATGTTAATTTCAGCATTTATTAATACATTATTAAAATTCAAAGTTGTGTTTGTTAACATTAGTTAATGCACTGTGAACTAACATGAAGTAACAATGAATTATTGTATTTTTATTAACTAATGTTAACAAAGATAAATAAATACTGTAATAAATGCATTGTTCATTGTTTGTTCATGGTACTTAATACATGAAATAATGTTAACAAATGACACTTTAACTGACATAATATTCAATCTAATGTCACCTCTTATAAGCTTTTCTTTGTGCACTGCATATGCAACTCCTATAAAGAATAGCCTAATAAACAAATTAGACCTGTCACATGTCATATTAATGATTTACTCAAACATCCACTAAAGACAAAGAAAATGTGTTATTTTATCAACTATCAATAATAAATCTATCATACTTCATGCATATCATGATATCATGCTGTAATGCAAAGCTCACTTTTTTAAACAGCTATGTAAGCTAAATAAAATTATCTTCATGTTTGTGTAAATAAAATCTTGGCATATGAACACATTTTCCAGTAATTCCTTACTGGCTTTGGCAACACAGCAACTTTATTATCCAAGTCATTTCAAGCATCAGGCTCAATAACTCACCAGTCCTTGCTTCCTTTCGAGTTAACTTGCAAAAGACTGAAAAAACGATTCAGTCATTTGTTAACTGATATTGTTACCTTGTTAACATAAAATTAGCCCCTAGAAGACAGTATATTAAGAAGTAACTAAGCAGTTAACGTTAGCAGTAATGTTAACTAGAAAACACGAATTCTATGAACTCGTTGTGCGCAAAAAATCAATATTGTGTTCCAAGAAATTTGTGTACATTTAAAATGTAAGTAAATGACAACTGAATAGATAGTTATTCGCTGTGTCTCTTCTATCTGTGGATTAACTGAAAATGGCTATTCCCTCTTTCTCTTTATCACTTCCTTGACTGTTACGAGGGCATTAATTATGATGAAATAGTGAAAAAGCAACATCTAAATTGTTGTAGAGTACTTATTTAGGCTGGTTAGTAAAAGTTTGCAATCACCATGGTACATCCGGTTAGAATCAAGGACTCAGATGTTTCTTCTTTTGACATTTATTCTCCATTGTAGATGCAAGTATAAGAGGGTGAATGTATGGTTCTGAAAGATAAGATAATACATATAAGAACAGTAAATAACAGTGCACAAATTATTACATTAAAGATTCACAACCATATTAACAGTTACAAGGGCATTGAAATACTACTAGAATTAACTGTAGTCACTGTATAATTACAATCATCATCATTATATACAGCCTTGCTCCGAGCGGGGCTCGAACCCGCGTTCGTAGCGTCATTCCGGCTGTTTATGCAAACAACATGACGCTGCAATTTTAGAACATGATTCTGACGGCATTTAATCGTGCTTGTGAAAATAAACATATAATCCACATACCGCTTCTAATAAACATGTAAACAGTTGTCTAAAAACACTCAATCATATTAACTCACACAGGAAGAAAAATGGCGATTGCTGGAATCGCGATTGTGGTATGCAAACATACAGTGCTGCCGTTAACCTGCAGTCCGTGACTATCTTCAGCAGCAACAATATACAGTATATTAACAATAAAGATTAGAACATTCAAACTTACTTTTAGCTGCACGCACAAACTGTAAATAAACTTTGTGGAGAACAATCATTTAGCTCTGCACTGAACTCTGCTGCCATGCACTTCTTCTTTTTCTGTCTAGCGGAATTATGCTGCCTTCATGTGCTATCGTAATTATGGTAAATACCAAAATCCGACATCGAAATTGCACATGAACACCCACTCACGTTGTAATTTCCACTGGAAAGCTCGAAATTTTTTATGATACCCGAGTTGCCGAGATGGGATAAACTTTGACCTTTCAACATGGCGGACAGCAACGAAACTATACTGAATGGTAAACATTGCATGATGTTAAAAGTAAAAAAAAAAAAAACTTATATAGGCTATATAAAATATATATACTTAAATAGGCTTATATAAAAACTTATATAGGCTAGCTAAAACAGAACCATTAGTTAGTATTGTCTTTAAAAAAAACTATACTATTCATGATCAATAAGATATAGGCTACAGCCTATCATTTATTGTTTGCGTTTTGATGCATCCTCTTCTTCCTGTAGCAGATGTATTAGGGAGTTTATAACCGTTTTAAAACTTTTACCCAAATAGCATGTGAGGACAAATTCCGAGTCCGCCATGTTTCTCTTCACTACGACAACAAAAGCACCTGAACACGACACACCGGTAATTTCCACTTCACAAGTGGAAAGCATCATCTTTCCCATATCACATGAAGGCAGAATTACTCACAGGTGACGCTTAAGCTGTACTGATTGGTGGTTCGAGCTGTCAATTGAAATCCACCAAATAACTTTTACTGTGTGTTATTAGATATCATCCTTCAAAACATAAATCTTGTTTAATTGAAAATGAAAGGCATATCTTACCTTATGAGACAGTTTTCCTCGACAAGCATACTGTGTGTGATGAGAGTGGCAACTGTTTTTTTTTTTTTTTTTTTCAAATTAGAACGCGGCGGGAAGGCACGACACCAAACCATTGCATCACGCAATGACTGGAGAAAGGAAGTGATTTTACATTTTAAATAAGATTTTTTTTTGGAGGAATTATATATGTATTATCATTATATAAATATATATTAAATATTACTATGATAAATATATTATTATATATGTATATTATTATATATGTTCCATATTTAATAAAGTGAGGGCTAGGCTGTCTAGACCCATAATTGAAAGAAAAAAAAAACGTAATATAACCCAGTTGTGGCCCATATGGGACCCACAAATACGAAATAATGGGCAACCTAACTGGGGCCCACATGCAGCCCATCAAAGTGCCCACTCTGAGCCCATGCCCAGTTGATACCCACATAGCCCAGATAAATCCCATGTGGGGCCCACATGGACATGTTGGCTGGGCTAATCTTCCCAAAACTCTGTATCAAATCATCAAAATGCAATAAAGGGCAACAAGGCCCTGAAGCTGAAGAAGATTTATTTTGAGAAACACCAAGGGGGAATTAAATAAAAAATGAACCATACCTGCTGTCCTCTGTCATTTAATGTCCTTTAGATGTGTTACAAACAAGGAAAATAAATCCTACCTCATCACAAACCTACAAATAGGCCTATGAATCTTAGGGACCAATTTAATAGTCAGTGACCTCAGCTAGTCAACAATATGACTTGCCTATAGTACTAAAAATACTGAACACTTTTTGGCTTATTCTTTGTGCTTGACAAAACTTTTCAACAAATTATGAATGTTAAATGAAAGTTGTACATATTAGCATTTAAACATTTGTTCTAAACTGCCCCAAATCTTTGCGAAAGAACGCAGCCATTTTGTATTAAATTGTCATAAATTTAAAAATTATAATTAAAAAAGGACAGTTGCATAGCATATCTATCATTGACTGTGCAGAGTTCAACTTTATTAGAATTTAATTCATAAGAATCTATGTAAGAGGCAAGGATCAACACTTGTGGACTGAATATACACCATATACAGGCAGGCATATACAGTGTATATAGCACATACAAGATTCTTAAAACAGATTTATTTTGCACTGGTATGAATATTTAGTTAAGAAATGACATACAAAATGCAATAAAATAGATACACTGCAGTATGTACCAATCAGAAAGAAACATACTTGCATATAATCTGTTCTATTATTACATTAAGACTGTTTTTGAAGAATTTGTCTCAAATATTGCTCTGGACAAAATGATTCTGAATGCATGTCTGAACCAGCTGTAAAAGAAGGCATACACTATGGGATTACAGGTGGAATTATAATATCCAATCCAATAGAACAAGTCAAACAGCAGTGGAGGTACAGAGTAACCAATGAAGGGATCGATAATATTACAAAGGAAAAAGGGAATCCAGAAAGTCAGAAACACCCCCATGATGATGGCTAAAGTCTTAGTGGCTTTTCCTTCTTTTTTCATTTCAGAATTCACATTCTGGATGGCCTGAACCTGCCGTTGAGCTGCGTGTAAGATCTTCAGGTACACACAGAGCATGACGAAGGCAGGAATATAAAAACAGACCAGTGAGAATACAATAGCTCCAGATTTACTTTGAAACAGTGTACATCCACCATCACATTTAATGTTCTCATAGTAAAAATATTCAGCTCCAAGAATATTTAGCTCCATGAAGATCATGCCAAACCCCAGAGCAGCTGAAACAGTCCAGCAGATAATAATCATAACTAGTGTAGTCAGTGACGTCATTTTGCTGTGATATTGAAAGGGGTGACATATGGCATAATATCTTTCCAAAGAAATGATGCAGAGGTTTAAAATCGAGGCAGTGCACAATGTGACATCAAGACTGCTGTGTATTTTACAGAACAAATCTCCCAGATACCAGCACGTCTCGATGGAGCGCAGCATGCTGGGAGGCATCACAACTCCTCCTACGAGCAGATCGGCCACGGCCAGAGACAGGATGAGGTAGTTAGTCGGTGTGTGAAGCTGCTTGAAATGAATGACCGTTAGGATCACAAGCAGATTTCCTATAACTGTGACAACTGAAGAGACACTACAAAGAATGTAGAGTAATATCCGGGTTTCCAAAGGATAGACAAATTTCTGACAAGACCTGTTACTGAACTCATAACAGAGAAAAGGCTTTTCCCAGATTGCTATTTGGCTGATGTTGATTTGGCCGTCCATTTACACAATTCCGGGGCTTTCCTGTTTGAAACAATGGAATGAAGTTAATTTTACCCTGCAGTTATTTTTGTGCATCTCTGTTGAAGAATTACATGTTAAAAGCTTGAATGAATTTAACTGAATCATAAGTACAAGTTGTAATGTTTATGATCATGACATATAATTCAGAGCATATTGCATAAAGCCAAAAAACATGCCATTACGAAAAAAAATTCTTTCCAAATAGGAGAATAAATCTGCACTGAAATTTTATCAGTTCAATCAAGACAAATTATAATATTTATACATTATATTTATATATGATATGAAGGCATGTTCATTAACAATAGTTGGAAATCTCTTATCTATGGTCTTACCTTTATTTCTTCAGTGAACCAAGGCTTTATCAAGGAGCAGAGAGCACACATTTATAGCACAAGAGTTTCATAACTACCTCCCTCCTGTCGAATCACACAACATTTGAGTTTCCAAGGAAATCTAGTCTCTACAACAGTTTACAGCAAGTGTAAAAAACACATGGCCCACAGGTCAAAACCAGCCTGCAACCTCATTTCATCTGGCCTGTGAGATCATTTCTTTAATTTGTGATGCTGTCATATTTCCAACTCATTTCATGTAGCCGGCAAGTTAATTTCTAAAACGTCATTTCTAAAACAATACGTCTCAGTTAGTGCATTCATTGTGAATATGTTCAGATAGTTTAGTGCACGGCCTGATAAACTGCTAAATTCATATCTGCTCTCCTGCTTTGGCTGGCGCTGAGCCAGAATCAGACTCACTTAGCACTTGTCATTTACCACAACTGTTCAACAACATATACAGTTTTACATTTTTTTAAATGAGATGCACGGAATTATAAAAACTTTGTAATATTGTGTTAGCTATTGACTTTATTTTGTTAAATTGTGTTTGTTTAGCAGAATCGTCTGCTTAAGTCTGTTATGAATATAGATATTCATACATGCATGTAAAACAAAGTCCCTTCAAAGCAAATCACTCGGCGGCCATCTTTGAAATGCTACTCGGGCATGCAAGTGCAGCTCCTATCTCTTTGAATGGGGAAACATCAAACTCTCCAAAACTGTCCACCAAGCTTACGATTAAATTTCATATGTAATATCTCCAAGGAAATCCAACAAGAACTGCCTCATAAATATGGTTCCTTGTGCTCCAATAGCATTGAAAAACGCTTATTTTTCCGGCTAAATGAGCCAGTGCACATGCGCAGTACTGAGCGCATGTCTCAGAGCGCCTACTGTTTCTATAGCAACCAGGACTTCTAATGGAAGCTGCAGTGACGCGCTGACTTGCATTTTTTCCCATTCAAAACTATACGAGTGACAAGTCTTGGGTATTCTATAGTCTTTGATGTAAAAGCCCTGTCCCAAATGGTGCACTTCCTTCTTGCAGACTTACAGAGGCCGCTGCATACATTAAAGGATTAGTTCACCCAAAAATAAAAATTAGCCCATTATTTGCTCACCTCCAGGCATCCTAGGTGTGTATGACTTCCTTCTTTTAGACAAATCCAATCGGAGTTACAGTGCCTTGCAAAATTATTCATACCCCTTCATTTTTTTCACATTTTGTTATGTTGCTGCCTTATGTTAAACTACTTTAAATTACTTTTTTCCCACATCAATCTACACTCCCTACTCCATAATGACAAAGCAAAAAATAGGTTTTTAACATCTGTGCAAATTTATTAAAAATAAAAAACTGAAAAGATCCCGTTGCATAAGTATTCATACCCTTTTCTGGGACAATCGAAATTTAGCTCAGGAGCATTCATATTGCTTCTAGATGTTACTACACTTTGAGTGGAGCTAAACTGTGGCAAATTCATTTGAATGAGTATGATTTAGAAAGGCACACACCTCTCAGAAAAGGTCAAACAGCTGAAAATGCATATCAGAGCAAAAACCAAGTCCTGAGGTTAAGATAACTGCCTGTAGAGCTCAGAGACAGACTTGCGTTAAGGCAATGATCTAGGGAAGAGTTCAGAAAAAAATCTGCTGCATTGAAGGTTCACAGAAGCATTATCCATAATGGAAGACGATTGGAACAACTAGGGCTCTAGAAAATGTCTGCCAGCCCCCATCCAAGCTGACAGAGCTTGAGAGGTGAAAAGGTGAGGCAAAGAATGGCAGATAATTGCCAAATGCAGATGTGCAAAGCTTGTCACATCATACCCAAAAAGACTTGAGACTGTAAAGGTGCTTCAACTTTATACTGAGTTAAGGGTATGAATACTTATGCAATGTACTTATTTCAGTGTTTTATTTTTTAATAAATTTGTAAAATTAGCAAATCTGGTTTTTGCCTTGTCATTATTATGGTGTATGGAGTGTAAATTCAAATAAATGTTTTTAAATAAAAATGTGTGTTTAAAAATAAAGCTTTTAAAATGCAGGCTACGTGTCACTAATTAAACAACTAAATGTTGAGCTAATTGTCAGCCTCTTAAATGTGTGCTTCTCATAAACAATTCTTGGATATATGAACACTCTTTTACTAATAGTAGAATGATCATTGCTGAATGCATGCAAACGTAAAAGACAACCAAACTGGATGCAAGGACAGCTGTTACGCCAGACCCTTGCACACACATTTTTTTATATGCATTTTTTTGTATTCGTCATTCAAAGAAAATTGTCACGCACCCGAAATATTGCACACTAGTCACATAGTAATTCATCCGTTGCAAAAAAATAAAATAAATAAAGTAAAAAATTAAATAAAAAGTCAAATAAATGGAATCTTTGCTGATTTTGTTGTCCACTTTCTTCTTAAAAAGAGAAAAAAGAAAGGACATATTGGGTCCATCCAGTTATAAGATATACAGAGGAAGGAGAGAATTTTGTGTGCACCTTCTCAAATGATCTCCGGAATTAACCCAACAATTTAAAGTTTACTTAAGAATGTCCGATGCTATGCCAGAATTACTGGAGCCACATATTATAAAGAAGAACCACTAATTCTGTGAATTCAAGTGTTCAAGGAATTTACACTGCTTTGTGATGCAAGACCAAGGGGATGAACTTGTTAGACGCAATTCTGGATTTTGGCGTTCGCTTTTATGGTGGCTCTAAACTGTCAAAACACCTCTCAAATAAAAAAAATAAAAAAAAACCCGAGCTGATTTTTTTTATGACATTCTGGAGGCAGTATGTAAACGTGATTGACGCAATGTGAGGTCGTATTTTTTTTATTTTTTTTTTACCTGAAGAAATTTTCGGACAATGACCTTTCAAAAGGACAAATTTGGAGATAACCTCCAAAAGCAAAAAAAATAGGCTTGCCTATGTGTGCAAATAAATGCAGTGTGTTTATAAAAAGTTTACATTCTGAGGCAGATTACCGGCAATAGCCAATTTTGCATAGTTTGGGATTTGGTCTTAGTGACTTAGGAGTCCTCTTCACTACTCCTAACATTTCACAGGTTTAGGAGCTAGTTTTAGTGCTAAAATGCTTTGTGAAATACTCTTAGAGCAAAAATTTAGGAGTCCTATATTTAGGACTGACACGCCCATTATTTTTAAGATTTTCTCCTAAATCAGCAAGTTAGGAGCTACTTTTAGCCTTAAGATGTTTTGTGAATACGGGCCCAGAAGTAGTAAGGCTAACTATAACCATGGTGTTGTGGCAGAAATAGTTGAATGTTATTAATTTATTCATTTCAGGGTTTATAAAATCTTAAGCAAAATTCAATCACTTCAAGCACTTTAAATGGATTTAATGCATTTTACACAACTATTCCCAGCAATTTAAAGCTCTAAATTCAGATCCAATCTGAATGTTATTTTTAATAAGATGACCAAAATATACTTTGTGGTAAACAAACACTTATGTAATTTTAAAAAATAAAAAATAAAAGCGCCATTATAACCATTCGATGGTGCAGCAGAGGAGCACTTGTTGGCTCATAAGGCATTCATTTCTACTTTTTGCTTTATATTTTGAAATGATAACATCACTATTATTAAACTGAAGCAATAGATTAAATTGATAGAT
>NC_133373.1:43213776-43316458 GCF_049309525.1 Garra rufa
AATGACTCTGAATGCATGTCTAAACCAGCTGTAAAAGAAGGCGTACACTAGAGGATTACAGGTGGAATTATAATATCCAACCCACAGGAACAAGTCAAACAGCAGTGGAGGTACAGAGTAACCAATGAAGGGATCGATAATATTGCAAAGAAAAAAGGGAATCCAGAAAGTCAGAAACACCCCCATGATGATGGCTAAAGTCTTAGTGGCTTTTCCTTCTTTTTTCATTTCAGAATTCACATTCTGAATAGCCTGAACCTGCCGTTGAGCTGCGTGTAAGATCTTCAGGTACACAGAGAGCATGACAAATGCTGGAATATAAAAACAGACCAGAGAGAATACAGTAGCTCCAGCTTTACTCTGAAACACAAAGCAGCCTCCTTTACAGTCAATATTGTCATAGTAAAAATCCTCGATGCCAGTAATATTTAGCTCCATGAAGATCATGCCAAACCCCAGAGCCGCTGAAACAGTCCAGCAGATAATAATCATAACTAGCGTAGCCAGTGTTGTCATTTTGCTGTGATATTGAAAGGGGTGACATATGGCGTAATATCTTTCCAAAGAAATGATACAAAGATTTAAAATCGAGGCAGTGCACAATGTGACATCAAGACTGCTGTGTATTTTACAGAACAGATCTCCCAGATACCAGCACGTCTCGATGGAGCGCAGCATGCTGGGAGGCATCACAACTCCTCCTACGAGCAGATCGGCCACGGCCAGAGACAGGATGAGGTAGTTAGTCGGTGTGTGAAGCTGCTTGAAATGAATGACCGTTATGATCACAAGCAGATTTCCCATTATTGTGATGATTGAAGAGACACTAAACAGAATGTAGAGTAATATTCGAGTTTCCAACGGATAGACAAACCTCTGACAAGACCTGTTACTAAACTCATAACAGAGAAAAGGCTTTTCCCAGATTTCTGTTTGGCTGATGTTGACATGGGCATCCATTTACTTAATTCAGATTCACCGTTCTGTAAAAAAAAAAAAAAAAATTAGCTGCTGAAACATGCATATTGTATAGTTAGAAATAAATTGGACTCTTGTCCTGCTGTAATCATAATGACAGTATAAGTTCTAGGAGTTTTTTCAATAGCTATTGATCTCACAAATAACAAAAAACAATTATATAATTGTAGACAAGTTACACATAGCAAAAAATTAAGAGAAATTAGAAACTTTCAAAGAAATAATGAAAACCACACTTTTGCAGTGTTCAGTAGCTAAGTAACTTTACCATCCCAGGCCTTACCTCTTTTTTCAAGTGGCAAAGGCACACTATGGATTAGAGAGCTTAGATTTATAGTAAAGCAAAACTCCCAGTAGCCACACCCCCCATCCTGACACCTATTAGTTGGCCTTTCCCATGATGAAAAAGGGTATCTTTTAGCACTTAAAACAAAATTAAAAAATGAAAGAAAAGAAAATAAGGACAAAGAACACACATCATAAAATGGCATTTTAAAGAAGTATGCATACAATGAGACTGGCAAGCACATCCCAATAAATTGTGTCTCACTAAATTTGTCCGAAATTTATGTTGGCGTTCAGCTTGAAAGTAATGCAGTACTTGATTAGCTAGAGTTGGGGTACTCTGACTCGAGTCCGGTCTTGAGTACAATTTTTTAGCGGACTCGGACTTGTCACGGACTCGGATGCATTTTGACTCGGACTTGACTTGGACTCAAGCTTTTCGGACTTGAGAATTAATGCAGAGTCCAGGGACAGTTGACAGAAATTTTACTGACTCGATGCATTATTACGAAAGTGACATTCAGTATTCACATGTGTTTAAAAGTCTTGCCAGTACTTGAAAGCCTGCTGGTTTCTTTGCATACACACACACACACCTAAAGCGTGCTCACCAAAAGCGCCTCTCAGTCAGCGTGCAAATGCTGAGTTAAGTTTTCTTTTGCAAGTTATTGCTACACACTTACACGAAAAGTAAGTAAGACTTTATAACTCAATTTAACTCAACAGTAGCGAGTTTGTCAGTTCTAAGGGGGGAAAATGTCAGAAGTGTGGGATATAAACTCATGATTTTGCCATCCCCTCTTTGAACTCTTACCATCCGGCTGGCGCTACAGAGCCCCAAATATCAGGACTACCAGATGCATGAACAGTTTTCCCCCCAGGCAATCCACTTCATGAACAGTTAAAATGTTCCTCCCATTGTACAATAAAAATGTGTGGAATAATCTGACATCTACTGATACCACCTCCACCCTAACACATCCCTGCATTCCATCCTATCACCTATAGCGCATCTGTACATACATATTTATTTGTCAATTTATTTTTTACAAATTATTATTATTATTACATGTCTGTGCGTCTCTGTGTACTGGAAGCTAATAACACTGAAACAAATTCCTTGTATGCGCAAGCATACTTGGCAATAAAGCTCTTTCTGATTCTGATTCTAAAATAAAGAGATAAATAGAAGTTTAATAGAATAAATAGAAGTTATTTGTTACTTTGATCACTAGATGGCCACTAATACAATCAGATACAATAGTTTCTCAAATAATTATTAGAATGCTAAATTTAACATTCACTTAAATTTTAAATTATTGGTTTCAACTGATTTCCAATTGAACTGTCATTAACTAATTGCAGAGGTTAAACTAGTTAAAATATAACTTAGTTAAATAAACTACAAACTTGTAATGCACTGTTTTCCTGTAACATGCATTTTGAGGTGCAGCTTGTCATATTAATGGAGTGTTTTCACTAGTTATAGCTCACCTGAATATGTTCGTAGATTTGTGTTGGATGTCTTCGACTCAGAAAGCCGTTATCTTCGGAATGGTATGGTTATTTTATTTGTAAACATCATACCCCAAATAGCACACGTACGTCTGCAAGATGTCTGATAAAGATCACTTGAGCTGGAAAGTACTGTGTACAAACATCTGGCAGACGTCTTTAAGATGTCAGTTTTACATACATTCTAAATCGTTAAAATCTCAAAGACATCTAATAAACGTCTATTTGACATCTGATAGGAAACAGACATATTGCAGATGAGCAAACACTCTAAAAACATATGTCTTGCAGATGTAAATTCAGACATTAAAAAGATGTCTCTGTGATGTACGTGTCACTTATTTCAGTTATTCTCATAAAACTAGCCAGCTAAGACAGTAGTAATACTCACTCTGGCTTGAAGGCATGAACATTGGAGGAACAGACAAACTGATTCAAACTCAAAATTGTGATTTCAAGCTACAAAAATGGGTTCAAATACAGCCATCCATTTTTTAATTTTACCATGACTTGTAATAATTTTAAAAAGCACGTAGTGATGGGTGAAACAGCTTTGAAACTCTAAATAAGTTATCGGTTATTATAGGATTTAATTCAGATCGGGAATTTGGAGCATGAATCATTTGATTGAAATTAGAACTAAACAGGTTTGTGAATCTTGATTGAGATCAGGGCTTTGAAGCAGTTTTGTGAATGATTATTCAGATCGGGACTTCAGAGCAAGTTTGTAAATCTTTTGATTCAGAACTTCAGAGCATGTATCGTAAATCATTTGATTTAGATTAGAACTTTGGAGCAGGTTCGTGAACCATTATCAGGACTTCGGAGCACTTATCGTGAATCAATTGATAGAAACTTCAGAGCAGGTTCGTGAAGTCCCATTATTAGGACTTCGGAGTACTTATCTCAAATCATTTGATTTAGATTGGAACTTTAGAGCAAGCTTGTGAACCATTATCGGACTTTGGAGCACTTATCACAAATCATTTGATTTAGATAGGAACTTCGGAGCAGGTTCGTGAACCATTATCAGGACTTTGGAGCATTTATCACAAATCATTTGATTTAGATAGAAACTTGAGAGCAAGTTCATGAACCATTATCCGGACTATGGAGCGCTTTTTGCGAATCATTTGCCAGGACTTCTAACGGCAGCTGCAGTGAATTTTTCCCCGTTCAAAACTATACAAGTGACATGTCTTGGGTATTTTATTTTATGTCTTGGGTCTTTGGTTAAACATATTGGATGGGTAGTTGGGTTATTCTTTAAATGTATTGAGTTATGCTTAAAAATTATGTTATGTTTTAAAGTGGCTTTATTTATTTATTTATTTAACAAACAAATAGGCCTAATTAACCAGGGTTCTATGCACTTATTTTTTATATTACTTTTTGTAGCACTTGTACATGTATTTACACTGCTCTTACAAACTGCATAAGTAATGATATGTAATCAATATTTTAAATATAAAAACTGTATTACAGAAATATAACAATGACAGAAAAAAAATGCAATGATGCTTTTAAATATAAAAAATAAAATCACCAGTAGATGGCGGCGAGCCACTGTATTAATGAGTGAGTCGCTGAGTCTTTTATTTAATTTATTCTTTCAAAACAACTGGTCATTTAATTTTTATGAATGGATCAGTAAATCATTGACTAACTGATTTGTTCAAAATACAGATTTATTCAGTAAAAAAACACAGATGTGTGTTGCTGCAGAGACCCACAACATGACTTAGTTTGAAACCATTTTTGTTAGTAAAATAAAGCAAAAAAACAATATTCCCTTTATTTCTTGTTTCTTGAATTGTTGCCCTGGCAGGAAGAAAAGTCTGCCACAGACCATGCCAAACCAAACCGTCCATATAATCACCCTACATGCCTGTGCGTGTGTATTTTAAGTGAACTATCCCTTTAAGTGTCTTCATCAGAGACACAAAATTGATAGACCTAATAGTGCTTTGGAGGTCTATTGTATTCATATGCTTGTTTAATGTATTGCATTAAAAAATGAAAAGCATTTAAATATGTTTAACATAAAAGACAAATGAAAAGAGCTGAATGCTTCTCTGAGAGAGCTGCATTATATTTTCAGTTTTAGGTTCCCTCTAAGGCATCTTGGGAAGTAGCATTGTCTTTGATACTGAAAGGAGAAGCAGCCTGTTTAGGAAGAAACTCCAATCTTGACAGACTTAAAACAAATGTTTGTGTAATATTGTGAATATACTGTACATGTATTTTAATATTTACATTGCACTGCAAAAAATGGTTTTCTTACTTAGATTTTTTCGGAAAATATCTAAGAATTCTTAAATCAAGACAGATTTTCTAAAGGAGTAAAAATTATAAACAAGTCAAAAATAAGTGCGTTTTTGCTTAAAACAAGCAAAATAATCTGCCAATGGGGTTAGAAAAAATCTTACTTCAAATAGAAATCAAGATTATTTTTCTTATCCCATAGGCAGATTATTTAGCTTGTTTCAACCAAAAACATTTAATTTTGACTTGTTTTTTTTCTGAAAACAAGACAATAATCTTTACTTGTCTATAAAATCCTTCTTGATTTATGAATTTTTAGATATTTTGGCTGGAAACAGGACAGTATGCATGTAATGAATGGGTCTCAAAATAATAATGAATGCTCATATTATAAAGCATTACATAGACTAAATTTTATCTTCACACTTACATAGTGGCTCAGTATAAATATTGCATGTGTGATCTGGTTAATTTGGCATCAAGTTTACTGTGCAGAGATTAAATTATAGTTACATAGACATATAAAACATATTAGCAGGACAATCAGTTTATTTACATTTATTTATATTATTTACAAGAAGAGTCATTCCTAGATACGTCTATCCATCAAGTCAAATTGTGAAGAATTAGCTTGAAATATTTTGGCCAAAAGAATGATTCTCAAAGCTTTTCTAAACCACCTATAAAAGAATGCATACACAAAAGGGTTGCACAGAGAATTCAAATACCCAATCCACAAAAAAACATCAAATATGGCCGGTGGTATCGTGTGATCAAGAAATGGATCTACTAAATTACAGAAGAAAAAGGGTGAGATGCTGACAAAAAATACCCCCATGATGATAGCCAGCGTTTTTGTGGCCTTCCCCTCGGTTTTGTTTAAAGACACACCGTTTTTCTTGGCCACGTGTGAAGAATGCTGTATAGATTTTAAATGTCTTCGTGCGACAAGGAGAATTTTTAGATAAATGCTGGCAGCTATTATTGCGGGAAGGCCGAAAGCAAGAAATGAGGAAATGGTGCTGGCTGCTGTGGTCTGAAAGATGATGCAAGCTCCTTCACAAGCTACATTTTCGAAATAAAACTCCTCAGCACCCAAAATGTTGAGTTGCAGAAACACCATAGCAAATCCAACAAAGGCAGCCAGACCCCAGCTTAGGGAAATCATAATGAAAGAAACAGGAGGTGTGATTTTATTCCGGTACTGAAGCGGGTGACATACGGCATAATAACGATCAATTGAGATGAAGGATATGTGCAAAAGAGATGTGATGCATAACATAATATCAACACTGCTGTGTATTTTACAGAATGCGTCTCCCAGATACCAGCACGTCTCGATGGAGCGCAGCATGCTGGGAGGCATCACAAAACCTCCGATGAGCAGGTCGGCCACGGCCAGAGACAAGATAAGATAGTTTGTCGGCGTGTGGAGCTGCTTGAAATGAATGATGGCGATGATGACCAGCAGGTTCCCACATACTGTGGTAAGCGCAATGGCACTGAAGAACAAATAAAGCAAAATCTGAATCTCTGACGGGTAGATGAATCTCTCACACGAGCTGTTGGATGACTCAAAACACAGAACAGGTCCACGATCAATCCTAGTCTGAGTTGAATTTTTTAGGTCCATCACTAGCTGGACATGGTCTGTTCGAAACAAACAAACACACAATAAAAATGTGACTTTTCACAGCTATTAGTTAGATTTCCATAGCCATAACCACAAAAAAACATTATCAGCCCTGAAGCTTAAACATCATACCATTAGACATTCATGACAAACCTTACCTGTCCACGCAAGAGCGAACAAGTGGAAAGCACTTATTTATATCCTCAGTCAACAACAGAAAGCTTTTCTCATGAGATTTCCCTCTATATTTGATCCTGGGTTATATAAATCAAAGAATGCAGTGTGTTAAACACTTATTTTTCTTCATTTTAGTACTTTTCCAGGATATTTGATATTTATTTAAACTAGCAGATTTCAGCTGCTTGTAATGAATTTATCATGCATTCATTACTTGGTTCTTGTAAACGTATTTTGTGTATGTTTTATAGTTTTGACTTTGTCCTAGATCCAGGCTTTTAAGAAAACCATTCATAAAATGTGCAGAATTGCATTCTGAACTATCAAAATTTAAAGAAAGATAATAAAAATAAACAATTTTTGTATTTAATTTGTGAAAAAAAAAAAATTCTGGATTAGTTCACTTTTGCCGATGTTCCAGACCCTAGCTTTTTTAAATATGCTTCATAAAATGTGAATAATTGCATTTTAAGAACTATGAAAATTTAAAGAAATATAAATGTAAACTATTTTAGCATTTAGTATTTCTTTTTTTTGTGGGAAAAAAATGAAAGGATTAGTTTAATTTCCTGATAATTTACTCACGCCCATGTCATCCAAGATGTTCATGTATTTCGTTCTTCAGTTGAAAAAAAAAATACATTTGGACTTCAATGGTGGCCAATGAAGTTTGAAGTCCAAATTGCAGCTTCAAAGGGCTCTACATGATCCCAGCCGAGGAATAAGAGTCTTATCTAGTGAAACTACTGGTCATTTTCTGAAAAAAAAAAATAATAATAATAATTTGTATACTTTTAAGCTCAACCTCATGCATTATGTAATCATGCATGCGTGACATAGGCAGAAGTACCGACCCAGTGTTTACAAAGTGAACGTGCAAAGAAAGTCAAACGCCTTTCACAAAAAAAGGCAAAACAACGATGTTGGACGATTTTGAAGTTGAAGGAAAAAATGAGATTTTTCGTCCTACCCAAACTTTTTAAACTAAAGTACACAGACAAAGAAATAATCATGCGTGATTTTTACAACATGATTATGCAATGCGTAAAGACGTGCATGTGCATCGCAAAGCTTTGTGGTGAAAAAGTTTTTTTTTTTAAGAAAATGACTGACTGTTTTTGCTAGGGATCATGTAGAGCCCTTTGAAGCTGCATTTTAACTGCAATTTTGACCTTCAACCTGCTGATCCCCATTGAAGTCCACTCTATGAAGAAACATCCTGTAAAACCTTAATTTCTTTTCAACTGAAGAAAGAAGGACATAAACATCTTGTAATATTTGAAGAACAAATTAAAAAATGTAAATTTCACTGATAGACACTGAAAAAAGGTGTGGGAACACACAAAAGTAATCGTTTAGAACTTTTTACAGTGCAGAACAGAATTTTAGTGCATTTAGGATATATGAAATGCTAAATATGAAATTGGCCTTTGCCGGACAAAGACATCAGACATTTTGTACTTGAAATATCATTTTAATTATTGTAATTACCATCATAAACACAATATATCATTTTAGATATGGTGGAAATGTTTGTGTTTTAAAGGTTAACATGATCAAAAGGGCCCAACGGCATGATGAGATCCTTTTTTCATGCTTTTCTGGTGTTGATAAAACTCACTCACCAACCCATGTTAATGATACTTGATATATGAAATGGTAAAGTTTATTATAGATTATAGATTTAATTCATAGATCATTGTTGAAATACAGGACTTTGCCTTTATAGGACTGGGTGATTGTTGATTTGTCTAAATGAGAGCAAAAAGAATACATGCTGTCAGTAAATGTGTTCTAATCAGAGTTTGTGTGTGGTTTAAATTTACATTATATAAATATTACATTAAAAACTTCTAAAATCTTATATGTCTTTTTGATTCCTCTAATAAAACAGTGACATCATACCCATGTCATTTCTGTGTCTAGAGAAATCCTGTTGTGTAAATACCTGGTGGTTAGTTTTGTCATCTTGATCTAAAAGTGTGAGCTGAGGGACTTATTAAGGGGTAAACATGTTTGCAATATGTTCTGCTGTTTATCGACACATTCACACCTGTCCTCATTAAACTCCAAACGAATCACACTTGACTCTCACTGATCCCTTCAGGAGTGAAAACATTCACCTCAGAGCATCTGGAGTTGCATCATTCTGATTGTGCTAATTAGATAATGCACAACAATAAGGATGTTTAGGGAAGTTTAGAAAAGTCCTAAAAACAAGTTACATGAAAACATAAATGTAAAAATTCAATAGATAATAAAAGCCTTTAAAGTGTGTATATGGTGTAAATGCTGTGTTTTTATATTAAACAATAGAGATTTGTGGGTAAAATGAGACATAATTGTCTAGGCAATGTTTAGGCGAAGCATATGGAGTTACAGGAATAGTTCACTCAAAAACTAAAATTCTGTCATTAATTACTCTTCCTCATGTTGTTCCAAACCCATAAGACCTTGGTTCATCTTCCAAACACAAATTAAGATAATTTTGATGAAATCTGACAAATCTGATGAATCTGAGACAGCAAACACATTAAAGTCCCAGAAAGGTAGTAAGGACATCACTAAAATAGTCCATGCAACATCAGTGGTTTAGCCTTAATGTTATGAAGCTATACGAGAATACAATGTACGTAACTACCTTTCTGGGCCAAGGAACTTTTTAGTTGCCTTTTTGTCTATGCAGGGTCAGAAAGCTCTCGGATTTCGCCCAAAACATCTTAATTCGTGTTTTAAATCTGAACAAAGGACTTACGGGTTTGGAATGACATAAGGGTGAGTATTTAATAACATAATTTTGATTTTTGGGTAAACCATCCCTTATGACAACGTTAAAAACAGGCCTTTGCTCTGTTCCAAAACATTTTTGTTTATTGATACTTTTCAGCATTGATTGAACTGTTTTCATCCACCATCCCCCTTTTCGCTATGCATTATGAGATTGTGCTTGGCTGTTATTTGCTGCCTCATCATGTAGGAGGGTCAAGGAAGACCATAAAGTATATTTAAGGGACTTTTCACTCACTGTTAACATACCGGTTGTCCATCTAGGCCCGAATTTTATAGGTTTTTGTTTTTTAAGACTGAGACAGGAAGGATGGATTTATCATCACAGGAATACGATCCCACTCAGTTCTGTTTTCCTGCAGTGAACAACTCTTGTCTTAAAGGCACACATCATGTGTCCATTCAGACTGTTGTGTATTTCCTATTGGTGTCGGCAATGATTGTGACCGTTCTGGGAAATTCGGTGGTCATCATCTCCATTGCACACTTCAAACAGCTCCAGACTCCAACTAACATCCTGGTGATGTCTCTGGCTCTAGCGGACCTGCTGCTTGGACTGGTGGTCATGCCTTTCAGTATGATCCGTTCTGTGGAGGGCTGCTGGTACTTTGGAGATGCCTTCTGTTTGCTGCACTCCACGTTTGACTTGTTTCTCACATCAGTGTCTATTTTTCATCTCATTTTCATCGCTATTGATCGACATCAGGCTGTTTGTTATCCTCTTCAGTATCCTACAAGAATAACCATACCTGTCACATGGGCCATGGTGATAATAAGTTGGAGCATTGCTGCGTTATATTCTTATGGCTTAGTGTACTCAAAAGCTAATGTGGAAGGACTGGGGGAGATTATTGAATCAATGTACTGTATGGGAAGCTGTACTTTGCTTTTTAATGCATTGTGGGGAGCCATAGACACATTAATAGCTTTTCTCTTGCCTTGTTCTGTCATGGTGGGATTGTATGCAAGAATTTTTGTAGTTGCAAAACAGCACGCTAGAAAAATCTGTGAGGCGAACCAGCATGAAAATGAGAACGTGTTTAAAGGTTCTCGACGATCTGAACGCAAAGCGGCAAAAACTCTTGGTGTGGTTGTTGGTGCTTTTATTATTTGCTGGTTGCCATTTTTTATTAACTCTTTGATTGACCCTTACATTAACTTTTCCACCCCACTTGCTCTCTTTGAAGTGTTCGTCTGGTTAGGCTACCTTAACTCAACTATAAACCCCATCATATATGGCCTTTTCTATCCATGGTTCAGAAAAACCCTTTCTCTTATTATAACAATGAGAATATTTGAACCAAACTCATCTGATATCAATGTCTTCACTCTCTGATTCCATTTTTATATGTGCAGCGTTTTGTGTTTAGTTTTCAGTGTACAAAAGTGATTTCTTAAGTAGGTTTCTATACATTAAGTATTTCTTTCCAGCCAAAGAAGGTTTTTAAAAGCCTTGCAGGTCCCTTTATGTTTTTGTTCATTTCATGGATGTTTGGTTCCAGAGGTTTTTAAATTATTTATTATAAGGCTGAAGGTCTACATTTAAGTTTGCACATGAGGACAGTTAAATATATTGTGTATATTGTTTTCTGTTTAAAGTGAAGGTTTGCAAATTGTCCCAAAGACATATTTAATGTTCAGGGCAAAAATAAGGCAGAGGGTTAAGTTCTTTAATAACATTCACAGTATGTAACACATAAAGCTTGTTTGCTTTTTTGTTTTTCTGTGCAGTTAACCAGACAATGATGTGATCTAATATGATCTGTGGTTCTGCATTTTGATTCATATGATTTGTTGTCTTTTGGGAAGACCACTAAAGAGATCACAGACAAATTAAATTCCTCTAGTAAAAAAGGATGGATTTTCAGCCAAACTTGCCAACCTGATCTCATGACGAAAATGTACCTGTGGGAACTTTTACGCAAGATGCAAAATACGTACCAATAAGTACAAATCACTGCAGTTTCCAACAGAATTGAACACTAGAGGTGGTAAAACATTGAGCACTTGTAATAATTTTCATGCACAGTTATGATTACAGCTCCATATGTTTCGCTTTCCGGACGTAACAGCGGCTGGTTGGCTGGTCTTAGCTGGTTTAAGCTAGAAGTAGCTGGTTTTAGCCGGTGGTCTCCCAGCCTGACCAGCTAAGACCAGTCTGACCAGGCTGTGAAAGTGACTAAAACCAGCCTGCTGACCAGCTATGACCAGGCAGGGTCGGTAGCTCAGCCAGCACGGAATTGGACTTACTGTAAGATGCAAAATACTTAAGTACGAATCCCATGAAAAACATGACTCACAATAAAAGGGCTGAGTGATGAGAGGTGAGAGATCAAAAAATGAGCTAAAATGGCATGCTTGCGTTTGCATTTTTACATCACATTAGGGCTGCACGATTAATCGCATGAGATTGTGATGCGCGCTTAGTCAATGAAGCCGGTACTTTGATTAGTACTTTGATTTGGCGTAGCTTGTCAGTGGTTTACGGCTCTGTGTATTAATTGCCAATCCAGCTGAACACACGTGATGGAGATTTACTACTAATCAAAGTAACGGCTTCATTGACTAAATGCGCCTCATAATTGCATTCGATTTATCGTGCAGCCCTACTTCACATTCGCTTTTGTTCATACACTCTTAAAAATAAAGGTGCTTCACAATGTCATAGAATAACCTTTTTTTGTCTAAATGGTTCCATAAAGAACCTTTAACATCTGAAGAACATTTCTGTTTCACAAAAGATTCTTTGTGGCGAAAGAAGGTTCTTCAGATTATAAAAAGGTAAGAAAGAGATGGTTCTTTAAAGAACCTTTGACTGAATGGTTCTTTTTGGAACTAAAAATGGTTCTTCTATGGCATCGCTGTGAAGAAACCTTTAAAGCACCTTTATTTTTAAGAGTGTACTATCGGGTAGGTTTAGGTGTAGTACAGATGATACATTATTTTAAAATGTCACGGAGCATTCGAGTTATAGCGCCACTCAACAGACATTTCAAGTCAGAACTGTGGTGACACAAACAAAAACCAACGTCACATAGAACAAACCATATGTACGTTCATCTGTTCCAGAGGGAAAAAAACAAACTCTCTTTTAGCGCCACTCAGTGGACATTTCACATTGAATATGACAAGAAATGTACAAGATGCGAACTTATTCCGCATCTTAGTGCCTTTGCACATGTGTCAAACTCCAGTCCTGGAGGGCTATTGTCCTGCAGAGTGTTGCTCCAAAACACCCACTTGGAAGTTTCTAATAATCAGCCTTGGCTGCATCCGAAATCACATAATTTCTTGAAGTAAATTCTTTGCGACTACAAAAAGAGTATGTTTTATATAGTATGAATGTAATCTAGACTGCATTCGCCATGTTGTCATTATCACATGAACTACCAGCATCAGTTGCGTCATGTCACTGCCATTCATAAATTCTCTCCCTTGGTTTCATTAGATAGTAACGTGTTTGGGTACTATTTGTCTACTATTTCGCAAATACTATGAATTCGGACATACTTCTTTTATCACATACTGTTTGTCCTTGCTATGTAGTAGGGAAGTGTGCAGTTTTGGATGCAGCTCTTGATTATCTGGTTTAGGTGTGTTTAATTAATTCTGCAGGACAGTGGTCCTTCAGGAACTAAGGCTACATCTACATCTACATCCGTGTTTTCGCGGAGGAGACATTGTAAACGCACAACCATGTAGTGACAGAAATGACTTGCCTTCGTGTAAATAAGATAAATAACATAAGGTAGTTTAGTTTGTTTAATAAAAGAACAATGTATAGACCTGTTCTATAGGAAAGATAACCTTAAATGACTTCTATTGTGATCTGGCACTATATCGAAAATAAAATGAATTTGACGTTCAAGGGGGCAGGGGGTGTCGTTGGGGGCGCGGGCCACCCCCCTAAGATAATGGTAGGGGAAACACTGTGATGTATATCCAAATCAATACTGAATCGAATTAAGATTCAAAAAAATTCACAAAATTGAATAAATCACAAACTTGTAATCAGATTGTGGCTTTGTGTCAGTAGCCAGCCTTAAATTATATTAATTTCAACAGACAGTAATTCAGAGATAATTGGCTTTTATTTATATGGTATTTTACATCTATTTAAACTGAACTTTTATAAGACAAATAACTATTGGATACTGGACAAACCAGTATTCAAGTATTTTGAGTGCTTGATTGTTATTGGCTGCCCTTTGATGATGTGGGATAGTCAGAAATGAGCATGAAGACTATTTAAAAGCTTGACTAGACTAAATAAGACTGAGACTGAAAGGATGGATTTATCATCACTAGAATATAATCCCGCTCAGTTTTGTTTTCCTGCAGTAAACAACTCTTGTCTTAAAGGCACACATTATGTGTCCACGCAGAATGTGTTGTATCTCCTATTGGTGTCTGCGATGACTGTGACCATTCTAGGAAATTCGGTGGTCATCATCTCCATCGCACACTTCAAACAGCTCCAGACTCCAACTAACATCCTGGTGATGTCTCTGGCTCTAGCGGACCTGCTGCTTGGACTGGTGGTCATGCCTTTCAGTATGATCCGTTCTGTGGAGGGTTGCTGGTACTATGGAGATGCCTTCTGTTTGCTGCACTCCACTTTTGACTTGTTTCTCACATCAGTGTCTATTTTGCATCTCGTTTGTATTGCTATTGATCGGCATCAGGCGGTGTGTTATCCGCTTCAGTATCCTACAAGAATAACTATACCTGTTGCATGGGCCATGGTGATGATAAGTTGGGCTATAATTGCAGCGTATTCATATGCTCTGCTGTACACAAAGGCTAATGTGGAAGGACTAGAAAAATATATTGAATCAATACACTGCTTAGGACATTGCAGTCTGCTTTTCAGTAAACTGTGGTCCGTTTTAGACACATTAATAACTTTTTTCTTTCCTTGCTCTGTTATGGTTGGACTGTATGTTAGGATTTTTGTAGTTGCAAAAAAGCATGCAAGAACAATTACTGAGGCAAACCAGCATGAAAATGAGAATGTGTTTAAAAGCTCTCGACGATCTGAACGCAAAGCAGCAAAAACTCTAGGTGTGGTTGTTGGTGCTTTTATTCTTTGCTGGTTGCCATTTTTTATTAATTCTGTAATGGATCCCTACATTAACTTTTCCACCCCACTTGCTCTCTTTGAAGTGTTTGTCTGGTTAGGCTACATTAACTCAACCATAAACCCCATCATTTATGGCTTTTTCTACCCATGGTTTAGGAAAACCCTTTCTCTGATTATAACAAGGAGAATATTTCAACCAAACTCATCTGATATTAACGTTTTCACTGTTTGACTACATCACCTCACTGTACAGCTGAAATAATTTATAACATTATGTGCAAATCGCATGAACAAAGAATAGTATAATTTGCACGTGTTTTATTTTTGCAAAATTAAAAGATATTCTATCTCACTTTGTATCCTGCCAAAAAAAGGCCTACATGAAACAAAAAACTCAACTTTCTGGAAATTCAAAAACAAAAGCAGTCCATCTTAGTTTAGTATAACTAAATGTGTCAAGCATAAATATATTTGTTGTGTCACGTCAATTGTGCTATATCAGGGGTGTCCTGCAGAGTTTAGCTTCAACTTGCTTCTACACACCTGCCTGTAAGTTTTTAGTATGCCTTCTAAGACTTTGATTAGCTGGTTCAAGGTGTGTTTAATTAGGGTTGGAGCTAAACTCTGCGAGACACTGGCCCTCCAGGATCGAACTCAGTTCCTGGAGGGCCACAACCCTGCAGAGTTTAGATTCCAGCCTAATTAAACACACCTGATCCTGCTAATCTATCTTTCTGGCTTATTTAAAGGATTAGTTCACTTTCATAACAACAATGCACAGATAATGTACTCACCCCCTTGTCATCCAAGATGTCCATGTCTTTCTTTCCTCAGTCGTAAAGAAATTATGTTTTTTTTTTTTTTTTGAGGAAAACCTTTCAGGATTTCTCTCTTTATAATGGATATGGATGGCGCCCCGAAGTTTGAACTTCCGAAATGCAGTTTAAATGCACTTTAAATGCAGCTTCAAAAGGCTCTAAACGATCCCAGCTGAGGAGGAAGAGTCTAATCTAGTGAAACGATCTGTTATTTTCGAAAAACAAATTGACAATTTATATACTTTTTAACCTCAAATGCTTGTCTTGTCTCGTCTCTGCGCAGTGCATGTGTAGCCAATATAATCTGGGTCAAAGCAGTTAGGGTATGTCGAAAAACTCCCATTTCGTTAATGTCTTCAATGTCAAAATCGTCCTGCAATGCTGTTTTTACCTTTTTTTGTAAAGGACATTTGAGTTTCTTTGTATGTTCACTTTGTAAACACCATGTCGGTACTTTTGCAGCGATCTAAGGCGATTTTGAAGTTAGGGAAGAAAACGAGATGGGAGTTTTTCGACATACCCTAACTGTATTTACCCGAATCAGACTTCGCATGCACTGCATAGAGATGAGACAAGACGAGCATTTGAGGTTAAAAATTATATAAATTGTCAATTTGTTTAGAAAATAACCGATCGTATCGCTAGATAAGACCCTTCCTCCTCAGCTGGGATAGTTTAAAGCCTTTTGAAGCTGCATTTAAAGTGCATTTAAACTGCATTTCGGAAGTTCAAACTTCAGGGCGCCATCCATGTCCATTATATAGAGAGAAATCCTGAAATGTTTTCCTCAAAAAAACATAATTTCTTTACGACTGAGGAAAGAAAGACATGAACATCTTGGATGACAAGGGGGTGAGTACATTATCTGTGCATTGTTGTTAAATGTTTTGTCGCTCTTTAATGTGGCGTCACAGAACGCAGTAGCCACCTCAGATCAAGCTAAGCCATGGAGCTCATGCAAACTGATCATGTCTTCCTCTTTGTGGCTAGTAAAAGCACAAAATAAACACGAATGAACACCAGACGGTATGTTTAAAGATGAAGCATAACAGATGAAGCGTAAACAGTAGCCTATATCACATAACGTTATGTTTATGTTATATTTACCTCAGGAAAAAATGCTCTGTATTACATATTCATTATTTTTTTAAACTGTTATTATATATTAATTAATATATATAATTCTTTAAACAAATTGAGGAAATGAGAAAGGAAAAAAAACTCTGCTATCCCTGACTTGTAATCAAATTTTGACTTAGTGTTAGTAGCAGCCCAAATTTGTATTCCTCTCAACTGACAGTAATTCAGATTATAGGTGTTCACTTCCAGATTTTTTTTTAATTAAATAATCAATGTTTCATCTTTGTCATGAGATAAATGCCATAGCTCTCATTTATATGAAAAGATAGACTATACTTTTATAAGATAAATAATTATTGAGTGATGGACAAATCAGAATATTTAAATGATGTAATTTAAAACTGCATATTTTCTTAATTTTTAATGAGTGCTTGATTGTTATTTGTTGCCCTGTTTTTATGTGGGATGGTCAGAGATGAGCATGAAGAATATTTAAAGGCCTGACTAGACTAAATAAAAGACTGAGAGGATGGATTTATCATCACAAGAGTACGATCCCACTCAGTTCTGTTTTCCTGCAGTGAACAACTCTTGTCTGAAAAGCACACATTATGTTTTCACACAGACTGTGTTGTATCTCCTATTGGTGTCTGTGATGACTGTGACCATTTTAGGAAATTTGGTGGTCATCATCTCCATTGCGCACTTCAAACAGCTCCAGACTCCCACTAACATCCTGGTGATGTCTCTGGCTCTAGCGGACCTACTGCTTGGACTGCTGCTCATGCCTTTTAGTATAATCAATTCTGTGGAGGGCTGCTGGTATTATGGAGATGCCCTCTGTTTGCTACACTCCACTTTTGACCTGTTTCTCACTTCAGTGTCTATTTTTCATCTCATTTTTATTGCTATTGATCGACATCAGGCTGTTTGTTATCCTCTTCAGTATCCTACAAGAATAACCATACCTATTGCATGGGTCATGGTGATGACAAGTTGGAGCACGGCTGCGTTATATTCGTATGGCTTAGTGTACTCAAAAGCTAATGTGGAAGGACTGGATGAATATATTGAATCGATATACTGTATGGGAAGTTGTTCTTTGACTTTCAATGCATTGTGGTCAGTTTTAGACACATTACTAACCTTTTTCTTGCCTTGTTCTGTCATGATTGGACTGTATGCAAGAATATTTGTAGTTGCAAAAAAGCACATTAGAACAATTGGTGAGGCAAAGCAGCATGAAACTGAGAATATGTTTAAAACCTCTCGACGATCTGAACGTAAAGCAGCAAAAACTCTAGGTGTGGTCGTGGGTACTTTTATTCTTTGCTGGCTGCCTTTTTTTATTAACTCTATGATAGATCCCTATATCAACTTTTCCACTCCTTTTGTTATCTTTGAAGCATTGGGCTGGTTAGGGTTCGTAAACTCAACCATAAACCCTATCATCTATGGCCTTTTCTACCCATGGTTTAGAAAAACTCTTTCTCTTATTATAACATTGAAAATATTTGAACCAAACTCCTCTGACATCAGTGTGTTCACTGTTTGACTTTTTCATGTGATTTTAATCTGATGCACATTGGTCAGCATTTGTTGTTTTTATTCTGAAATTATGCACTGAACACAGTTCACAAATGATGAACCGTGTACAAATGTTAGAACATAATTCCACACATTTTCCCCTATATATTAAATGTATAACACTATAAAGAAAATGCCCATTAATCTAAAAACAGGCAAATATGTGTCAGTCAGTCCAACTAGTGGCCTACAGTCATCAACATTGAAGTGGATCAAAACCTTTCATCAAAACAATACCCGTTCTTGTCTTAGGAAAACTTTTATAAATGTTTTTGATCCTTTTTAAATGTTGACTAATGTATATCACAAGTTAGGGTTATAAATCAAGTTTTTGGACATCAGTAAACAAAACATGTCCATCTTAGTTTGGGTTAGGTGAATGTAATATGTACAAGTGAATTAAACAGCCTACAATGTTTGCTAAGGGGAAAAAAACATATTCAGAGAAGCATATTTACAAAGTTTTTTTTTTTTTAATAAATCAAACCATTCTAAAAATTCTGATGTGATTCTTTACTTTTTTCCTCAGTTAACCTAATTTTATTGAGATCATTGTATTTTGTTAAGTAAATGGGGACCACAAAGGATGCAATATATGGATCCCTCATAGCCCAGATTATCCCAAGATTCATTGTGTACTGGTGACAATAGGATTTTTTGAGAGAAAAACCTTTAAAGGTCCCATATCGTACACATTTCTGGAGGTTTATTTTATTTGTTGATGTCCTTAAGAATATATATTTGCGGTATAAGTGCCAAAATCCATCTCAATATATTTTTACAGCTCCTTTTTTAGGAGCTCTGTCAAAAACAGGTCGATTTTGGCCCATCTAATTAATATTCATGAGCCTCTCTTCTGATTGGCCTGTTGTTTTCTGAGTGACGCACAACCAGGCCAATCACAGGTAACTACGGTCATGTATGCTGTAAGCGTAAGCGAGCTCAGAGCAATAGAGAGAGCTGATACTCAACAGGATATTTTAGAATGATCATTAATGTTTTTTCTTTTACAAACACCGAATGCAGTAGGCTACATAACTGTTGCTTTAGTAAAGCCCCTTTCACAATGCGCGCTGATTCTGGAAAATTACGGGAACTGTGTGAACCAAAGCCAGAACCTAAAGGCAGTGTTGTAGTAATGATGCACGTTATCAAGCCACTCTTCACAACGAAAAATAATGTTACGTGCAAAGTGGAATGAAGCAGCGATCATCAGGCAGAGCCAGCTCCTCACTATCAGCGCTGAAGCACAGTTTGTTCAGGTTAGTTTCAGTTTAGTGAAACGTACACGTCGCATTACATCTCACATCCAAACGTCACATGTCTTTATGGTTTGTGTGTAAAGCACGCACAGATCCCGGAAAACAACTGTGAATGAACCAAATTAAACAATTCCGGAACAAATCGTGGGACACATTATCCGTGTATTTACCGGAATCGCTGTGTGAAAGAGGCTGAAGTTGACGTGCCGCTGGTCTCTTATATTAACGTTGTTCTGAAGCCTGTGTAATGATCGTAGCTTGACATCTATCGACTGAACAGGGTTTTCTCCACTTGTTTTCCTGTTGTTGTTGCTCAATGGAATGGATGCGTTGTTGTCTGGGGGTTTGACAAAAGGAGGGTGGGACGTTGGTTGGTGACTGAAGGCGGTGACTTGAGTCGATCGGACGTCACATCGTTACGGAAGTCACAGCTGCTTGTGAAAATGAACAGCTACTTTAAGCAGGCTGTGTGCAGTTTACTGTGGATTGACTGTTTTGAAACTCATATGGTAGTTAGATAGCCCCTAGACCTTAGTTATCATGAAAAAAGCCAGGAAATTTTGATTTTGACGATATGGGACCTTTAACTATTTTACTATTATTCTAAACATTAATGTAGCACCAGTTTCAGCTCTGGTCTGATACACAACACTGACAATCAGAGTCCCATATTCCAGAGGCCTCTTTGAGTCCTTCCAGTCTGACAGAAAAAAAGTGTGCCGTTTAGGATTCTGTCTGGTGTGTGGAAATCTACTTGTCATCCTCTCTATAATAGTTTTCAAGCAGTTTCACACACTGACCAACCTCCTCATCGACTCATTGGCCCTTTTTGACTTCTTGGTGGAAGTCTGTGTAAATCTGATTGGAAGCATTAGGAGCATTAACTCCTGTTTATTTATGGTAAACTTGCATAGTTGGCTTTTTTTATTATGATGTCTGTTTTTGGGTCTGCATTTCATACACAATGGTAATTCAAAGTTCTTTACATAAAAGGAATTAAAATAATTATTATAAAATTATCACAAAAATAAACAACAACAAATTTATATACATTTAAAATTATTTAAAATGAATTACAAGAGTTAAAAACAGAAAATGATTATACATAAAATACAGTGCAATCAGTTCGGAGACAATAGACATGAGAGCACATGCCACACGGAAACTAGACAAAAGCCATGTGATCACACAAAACAAAAACACAAGCACATGGCCAGCAAAACAATCACAAACCAATACGAACACCATGTTCCACCATGAAACAAGACACGGAGACAAGAGAGCACACAGCTCGAGGACTCTCGAAGCTGCGCACTCGCATGAAAACAAGAACCCTGACAGAACAGACAGTTGTGGATTCCTATCAGAAGACCAGGGCGGAGCAAGAAGGATGAACCAGTGAGGCTCCAGTCGAACATGAACCCAGGCCAACGGCAAAGGCGGGGCCAGAGCGACGGACCAGTGACGCTCCGGCCGAACAGAAACCCCGGCCGACAGCAAAGGTGGGGCCAGAGAGACTGCCCAGTGAGGGTCCGGCTAAACAGGAACCCCGGCCGACAGCACGGACCAGTGAGACTTGGGGCAAAGAGGAACTCCGGCAGATAGCCAGGGTGGGGCCGGAGGGATGGGCCAGGGAGGCTCTGGCCGAACAGTTACCCTAGCAGACAGCCAAGGCAGGGCCGGATGGATGGACCAGTGAGGCTTCAGCCAAACAGGAACCCTGACGGACTGCCAGGGCAGGTCTGGAGGAACGGACTAGGGAGGCTCCAGAGGAATGGACCAGGGAGGCTCCGGCTGAACCGGAACCCTGGCAGATGGCCAAGGTGGGGCGAGAGGGACGGGCCACTGAGCCTCCAGCTGAACAGGAACCCCACCAAACAGCCAAGGCGGGGTCAGAGGGATGGACCAGTGAGGCTCCGGACGAACAGGAACCCCAGTGGACAACCAGGGTGGGGCCGGAGGGACGGACCAGTGAGGCTCTGGAGGGAGCCAGAGGGAAGCTCCAGCTGAACAGGAACCCCGGCGGATGACCAAGGCGGGCCCAGATAGACAGACCAGTGGAGGCTTAGGCCAAACGGTAACCCCGGCGGATGGCCAAGGCGGGGCCAGAGGGATAGACCAGTGAGGCTCTAGCCAAACAGGAACCCCAATGGACAACCAGGGTGGGGCTGGAGGAATGGACGAGGGAGATTCCAGAGGGATGGACCGAACAGTAACCCTAGCAGACAGCCAAGGTTGGGCCGGAGAGATGGACCAGTGAGGTTCTGGCCGAGCAGGAACCCCGGTGGACACCCAGGGTGGGGCCAAAGGAAAAGACTAGGGAGGCTCCAAATTTATACGTCTCATGTAATCACTCAATTAGTATTTTAACTGCAGAAAAATAGTTTTTATCACATAACATTACATTTACCTCAGGAAAGTCATTCAATGTTCATCAACTTGATAGTTAGCTAGAAGAAATTAACTCTAGATGGTTAGTTTTGCTAATAATATGCTCTATATTACATATTAATTATTTTTAACTGTCCTTAAATATTCAATAGCCTAATTCTTTGAATAAATAAAAATTAAAAGGCTTTACTGTATAGTTTACAGCATTAGAGATTTTTTTTCCTTGAAAAAAACTGTACTGTGCCTGTTGTATATCCAAATCAATATTGAATCAAATAGAGATTTGAATTTAGAGAACTGAATCAAATCAAACTAGTAGCCAGCCCTAATTTTTATTTATCTCAATCATGGGTGTTCACATCCAGAATTTCTTTTTTATTATTAAATAATGAATATATCATCTTTGTCATGAATGGCACACCTTTCATTTATATGTTCATTTACATGATTTTATATAAATTATACATTTATAAGATAAATAATTATCACGTAATGGACAAACCAGAATATTTAAATGATGTAACTTAAGACTGTGTATTTTATTAATTTTTAATGAGTGCTTGATTGTTATTTGCTGCCCTGTGATGATGTGGGATGGTCAGAAATGAGCATGAAGACTATTTAAAGGCCTGACTAGACTAAATAAAACTGAGACTGAGACAGGCAGGATGGATTTATCATCACAAGAATACGATCCCACTCAGTTCTGTTTTCCTGCAGTGAACAACTCTTGTCTGAAAGGCACACATTATGTTTTCACACAGACTGTGTTGTATCTCCTATTGGTGACTGTGATGATTGTGACCATTCTAGGAAATTTGGTGGTCATCATCTCCATTGCGCACTTTAAACAGCTCCAGACTCCCACTAACATCCTGGTGATGTCTCTGGCTCTAGCGGACCTGCTGCTTGGACTGCTGCTCATGCCTTTTAGTATAATCTATTCTGTGGATGGCTGCTGGTACTTTGGAGATGCCCTCTGTTTGCTACACTCCACTTTTGACCTGTTTCTCACATCAGTGTCTATTTTTCATCTCATTTTCATCGCTATTGATCGACATCAGGCTGTTTGTTATCCTCTACAGTATCCTACAAGAATAACCATACCTATTGCATGGGTCATGGTGATGATAAGTTGGAGCACAGCTGCGTTATATTCTTATGGCTTAGTGTACTCAAAAGCTAATTTGGATGGACTGGATGAATATATTGAATCAGAATACTGTTTAGGAAGTTGTTCTTTGTCTTTCAATGCATTGTGGTCAGTTTTAGACACATTACTAACCTTTTTCTTGCCTTGTTCTGTCATGATTGGACTGTATGCAAGAATATTTGTAATTGCAAAAAGGCACATTAGAACAATTGGTGAGGCAAACCATCATGAAAAAGAGAATGTGTTTAAAACCTCTCGACGATCTGAACGTAAAGCAGCAAAAACTCTCGGTGTGGTCGTGGGTGCTTTTATTCTTTGCTGGCTGCCGTTTTTTATTAACTCTTTGATGGATCCCTATATCAACTTTTCCACTCCTTATGTTCTCTTTGATGCATTTGGCTGGTTAGGCTACATTAACTCAACCATAAACCCTATCATCTATGGCCTTTTCTACCCATGGTTTAGAAAAACTCTTTCTCTTATTATAACATTGAAAATATTTGAACCAAACTCCTCTGACATCAGTGTGTTCACTGTTTGACTTTTTCATGTCATTTTGTTCTGATGCACATTGGTCAACATTTGTTGTTTTTAAACTTACCACATACTTTCTTACTGAAATGATGCACTGAACACAGTTCACAAATGATGAACCGTGTACAAATGTTAGAACATAGTTCCACACATTTTCCCTATATATTAAATGTAAAACACTATATATTAAAGTAAATGCCCATAAATCTAAAAACTGGCAAAGATGTGTCAGTCAGTCCAACTAGTGGCCTACAGTCAACAACATTTGAAGTGGATCAAAACCTTTCATCAAAACAATACCCGTTCTTGTCTTAGGACAACTTTCATAAATGTTTTTGATAAACGTTAACAAGTTAGGGTTATAAATCAAGTTTTTGGACATCAGCAAACAAAACATGTCCATCTTAGTTTGGGTTAGATTAATGTAATATGAACAAGTGAATTAAACAGCCTACAATGTTTGCTAAGGGAAAGATGAAAATGCATATTCACAGAATCTTATTTACAAAGATTTTTTTGAGAATGAAATCAAACAATTGTAAAAAATATTCTGATGTGATACTATACTTTTTTCCTCAGTGAACCTAATTTTATTTAAATCATTGTATTCTGTTATGTAAATGGGGACCACAAAGAATACAACAGATGGATTCCTCATGGCCCAGATTATCCCAAGATTCATTGTGTACTGGTGACAATGGGATTTTTTGAGAGAAAAACCTTTTTAGAATGTTTCAACATGAAATATCTATAATTACAACACTTTACTGTTTTGTTTTTATATTGTTGAACATAACTTTTCAAAAAAGTCCAGTACAAACATTACTGCCACAGTCACAAGAGCAATTCTCTGTGGGTTAGACTGTCAAATTAACAACGCTTTTCATCCTTCGAAGGTTGCATCCTCCAAATTAGGACACAGCTAAAGCAATCCAAACATTAATGTAGCGCCAGCTTCAGATACCCAGATGAGCAGCCTTTGGTCTGATACACAACACTGACCACTGAATGCTGCGGTTGACCAGTCAGATTCACATATTCCAAAGGCATCTTTGAGTCCTTCCAGTCTGACAGAAAAACGCTGGCTCAACCGATGGTATGAGTTTTAGAAACTTGTATATTTCGATCAGGTTTTTCTATTCAAAGTGTGGCATTTAGTATTCTGTCTGGTGTGTGGAAATCTACTTGTCATCCTCTCTATAATAGTTTTCAAGCAGTTTCACACACTGACCAACCTCCTCATCGACTCATTGGCCCTTTATGACTTCTTGGTGGAAGTCTGTGTAAATCTGATTGGAAGCATTAGGAGCATTAACTGCTGTTTATTTATGGTAAACTTGCATAGTTGGCTTTTTTTTATTATGATGTCTGTTTTTGGGTCTGCATTTCATACACAATGGTAATTCAAAGTGCTTTACATAAAAGGAATTAAAATAATTATTATAAAATTATCACAACAATAAACAACAACAAATTTATATACATTTAAAATTATTTTAAATGAATTACAAGAGTTAAAAACAGAAAATGATTATACATAAAATACAGTGCAATCAGTTTCATAGACAATAGACATGAGAGCACATGCCACACGGAAACTAGACAAAAGCCATGTGATCACACAAAACAAAAACACAAGCACATGGCCAGCAAAACAATCACAAACCAATATGAACACCATGTTCCACCATGAAACAAGACACGCAGACAAGAGAGCACACAGCTCGAGGACTCTCGAAGCTGCATGCTCACATGAAAACAAGACATGATGGGAGTGTCAGGGCTGTGTCACAAAACCACAAATAAACTAGACTGAATTGATAGAACCCTGACAGAACAGACAGTTATAGATTCCTATCAGAAGACCAGGGCGAAGCCAGAAGGATGAACCAGTGAGGCTCCAGTCGAACATGAACCCAGGCCAACGGCAAAGGTGGGGCCACAGAGACTGCCCAGTGAGGGTCCGGCTAAACAGGAACCCCGGCCGACAGCACGGACCAGTGAGATTTAGGGCAAAGAGGAACCCCGGCAGATAGCCAGGGTGGGGCCGGAGGGATGGGCCAGGGAGGCTTCAGCCAAACAGGAACCCTGACGGACTGCCAGGGCAGGTCTGGAGGAACGGACTAGGGAGGCTCCAGAGGAATGGACCAGGGAGGCTCCGGCTGTACCGGAACCCTGGCAGATGGCCAAGGTGGGGCCGGAGGGACGGGCCACTGAGCCTCCAGCCGAACAGGAACCCCACCAAACAGCCAAGGCGGGGCCAGAGGGATGGACCAGTGAGGCTCTGGACGAACAGGAACCCCAGTGGACAACCAGGGTGGGGCCGGAGGGACGGACCAGTGAGGCTCTGGAGGGATGGGCCAGGGAAGCTCCAGCTGAACAGGAACCCCGGCGGACGACCAAGGCAGGCCCAGATAGACAGACCAGTGGAGGCTTAGGCCAAACAGTAACCCCGGCGCATGGCCAAGGCGGGGCCAGAGGGATAGACCAGTGAGGCTCTAGCCAAACAGGAACCCCAGTGGACAACCAGGGTGGGGCTGAAGGAATGGACATGGGAGGTTCCAGAGGGATGGACCAGGGAGGCTCTAGCCGAACAGTAACCCTAGCAGACAGCCAAGGTTGGGCCGGAGAGATGGACCAGTGAGGTTCTGGCCGAGCAGGAACCCCGGTGGACACCCAGGGTGGGGCCAAAGGAAAAGACTAGGGAGGCTCCAAATTTATACGTCTCATGTAATCACTCAATTAGTATTTTAACTGCAGAAAAATAGTTTGTATCACATAACATTACATTTACCTCAGGAAAGTCATTCAATGTTTGTCAACTCGATAGTTAGCTAGAAGAAACTAACACTAGATAGTTTTGCTTATGTGATGAGTCTTGTCAGAGGTGAGTATCGAACCCGGGTCTCTGGTGTGAGAGGAAGCACACACTAACTTAGAGCTACTCCCTCAACTGTGTGAATCCATGTGCAGATGTGAGAACAAAGGAGTATTCAGTCTCAGATTTCAAAAGTAAAATAGTCTTTACTGTAGATGTGTCAAGTAACAAAAGTAACAAGAAGCCGAGCTTCCAATCAAAAGTAAACAGGAAAAACAAAGAGACACAATGGTCAAAAAACAAAGAGCTAATCTTTAAACAGTACTCACAGAAACACTGAGGCAAACTAGCTCAAGACTGAACACAACAGCAAGTGAGAAGCAGACTTAAGTAGGGCTAGAAACAGGTGGTGCAAATGAGGCTAATGACTGGGAGGCTTTAAGACAGTTCCAAGTGATGATGCCCTCTTCTGGCTCGGAGGATGAGTCACTAGCCGACCACTAGGAATGTACAGACCAGGGCGCCCCCTGCTGGTGGGGAGGCCAGCAGCTGTCTGCTGATGAAGCCTTACAGGAGCCCCTCCTCTATGAACGGCTCCTGACGTTCCTTTGACGATAGTTCTGGTGAAAGGCTCTAATCAATGAAGGATCTAGAATGTCCCTGGCAGGAACCCATGATCGCTCCTCCGGGCCATAGCCTTCCCAGTCTACCAAGTATTGTGTGCCCCCCCCCCCCCCGCACTTTCCGTGAGTCCAGCAACCTGTGGACAGTGTAAGCAGGCTTGCCATTGATAATACGAGGAACAGGAGCAGGCTTGCTGGCTGAGCTTGGGCAGAGGTAAGAGATGGCATGCTTTAGAAAATCGATCCACCACCACCAAAATGACAGAGTTACCTTGGGACTCGGGAAGACCAGTGACAAAGTCCAATGATATATGGGACCATGGGCGTCTCGGGACAGGCAAAGGGTGTAACAGGCCATGAGGGTGGGTTCTGGGATCCTTATTTTGTGCGCATACGGAGCAAGCAGCCACAAATGCTCGAACTTCTTTCTGTAGTTTTGGCCACCAAAATTTCTTCTGGATCAGCTTACAAGTTCTGGTGGCTCCAGGGTGACCCGAGGCAGGGGAGGTATGTGCCCACTGTAGGACTTCAGAACGGAGGTGACAGGGTACGAACAGAAGGCCAGGAGGACCATTCTCCGGTCCAGGATGCTGCTGGTGTGCCCTTCTGACAGCGGCTTCCAGACCCCACTGAACAGAGGCCACAATCTTGGAGTGAGGTAAGATGGTTTCTGGCATTGCCACCCCCTCTGGTGGGCTGAACTGTCTGGACAGGGCATCTGGTTTTGTATTCTTGGACCCTGTGCGATATGAAAGGGTGAAATTGAATCTGTTAAAAAATAAAGCCCAGCGGGCTTGTCGGGAGTTCAACCTCTTAGCCTCTCGAATGTAGGTGAGATTTTGGTGGTCCGTCCAGATGAGGAAAGGAAATCTGGCTCCCTCAAGCCAGTGCCTCCATTCTTCAAGTGCCATCTTAACTGCTAGCAGCTCTCGATTTCCTATATCATAATTCCTTTGGGTGGGTGTAAGCTTGCGGGGAAAGTAAGCGCATGGGTGGAGCTTGTTGTCAACACTGCTCCTCTGGGATAGCACGGCACCAACCCCTGAATCTGATGCGTCCACCTCCACCACAAAGGGTGTTTCAGGATCAGGGAGGGTCAAGATAGGAGCAGAAGTGAAAAGTTTCTTCAACCTGTTGAATGCTCCCTCTGCCTCTTTGGACCACTTGAATGGTCGAAGTTCCTTCTTGGTCAGTGCAATGATAGGTTCTGCAACAGAACTAAAATCTCGAATAAATCTTCTATAAAAATTTGCAAAGCCAAGGAAACGTTGTACCTGTTTCACAGAGTTTGGTTGGGGCCAGTCTAGCACAGCTCTGACCTTGCTTGGATCCATTTGGAGGGAGCCCTTGGACACAATAAAGCCGAGAAATGACACTCTGGGTACATGAAACTCAGACTTTTCTAGTTTGATGAATAGCCTGTTCTGTAGTAATCTCTGCAGGACTTGACGAACGTGCTGAACATGTTCTTGGTAGCTGCTAGAGAAGATAAGAATATCGTCAAGATATACAAACACAAATGTATTCAGAGTATCCCGGAGGACATCATTAATGAATGCCTGGAAGACTGCTGGGGCATTGACCAGGCCAAAGGGCATGACTCGGTATTCAAAATGGCCGGTAGGGGTGTTGAAAGCAGTCTTCCATTTGTCCCCCTCTCGAATTCTAACCAAATGATAGGCATTTCGAAGATCAAGCTTGCTGAAAATGGTAGCCCCCTGCAAGATCTCAAAAGCTGTGGTCATTAAAGGTAAAGGATACCGATTCTTGATGGTTATTCGGTTGAGGCCTCGGTAGTCTATGCAAGGGCGTAATCCTCCATCCTTTTTCTCAACAAAGAAAAATCCAGCTCCAGCAGGGGAGGTCGATGGGCGAATGAACCCATTTTCTAGGGACTCCTTGATGTATTTGTCCATCGCAGCCCGCTCAGGGATTGAAAGAGAATAGAGTCTCCCTCGAGGAGGACATGTTCCAGAGAGCAATTCAATAGCGCAATCATAGGGTCGATGAGGGGGTAGCGCAGCAGCTCTGGTCTTGCTGAAAACTTCAATTAGATCAGCATATTCTGAGGGAACTTGAGCAAGTTTAGGGGAGGGTTCTGCTTGATTAGAAACATGATTCTTTACCTCAGAACACTTGAGAAGGTTTGCTGACTGAAGTTTTAAAGTTGACTCTGTGGTGTGCACTGGAGGTTCATTGACAATGGTTGTGAGTTTGGATGTGGTCAGTACCCCGGTGTTCACAGAAGAGATGCCCACAGTAGCACCAACTGGATGGGTCCCTGGGGTGGTCTGTGATGGCTCGGAAAGATGACATAAGGAAAAGTTAGAAATACAGCAATTTGTTCCCCAATTCCTCACTACCCCTTCAGTCCAATCAACTTGAGGGTTGTGTTGAAACAGCCATGGATAGCCCAATACTAAAGGAAGTTGTGGTGATTGAGTAAGAAAAAACTTTATCTTCTCCTGGTGTTGTCCTATTCGTAATAAGAGAGGTGTGGTGCTTTTACTGACCTGTCCAGAGCCCAGGGGTCGACCGTCCAGTGCTGTGATAGAGAGAGCTCTTTGGAGAGTCAAAGTCTTTATGCCTAAGTCCTTGGCCACGTCTACATCCATAAAGTTCCCCGCAGCTCCAGAGTCAATAAAGGCCTGGAGCTGATGCTGTTGGTCGCCTTGGCTGATGGTGACAGGGAGAAAGACTCCAGATGATGGACTGGGGGTGGTGTGTACTCTCGTCCAGGACCCCCTTTTCCCGGGCGAGAGCTGGCTTTTCCCGACAGTTCCGGGCAAGAAAGGCGAAAGTGACCAGGCCTTCCACAATACAAGCAGCAACGTTCCCTCATTCGTCTGTCACGCTCAGCCTGAGTCAATCTGGCTCTCCCCAACTGCATAGGCTCTTCAAGATCATTAAAAGTTGGTGTAATAGGGCAAGCCTGCTCCGTTGTCTTACATTGTTTAGTCTCCAGTTGTCGCTCTTGTTGCCGCTCCCGGAGACGATGATCTACCCGAGTTGCCACATCAATAAGAGATTCTAGATCTGGAGCAGGGTCTCTGAATGCCAACTCATCCTTAATCTCAGGTGATAGAGCATTGTGGAAGGCTGCTCTCAAAGCTTGTGAATTCCACCCAGCCTCTGTAGCCAGGGTGCGGAATTCTATGGCAAACTCGGAAACACTCCTAGTCCCTTGGGAAAGACGAAGTAAGTGATAATTTGCATCACCTCTACTGGCCGGGTGGTAGAGAACTCTCTTCATCTCTGAGATGAAAGTGTCAGAATTCTCTGTGAGTGGAGATTGCTGATCCCATAAAGCAGTTGCCCAGTCCAAAGCCTTTCCTGTAAGGAGCGTGATGATATAAGCCACCTTACTGCTTTCAGTGGGAAAACAACTCGGCTGTAGACCAAAGACCAAAGTACATTGTGTAATGAATCCACGACACTTGCCAGGGTTCCCATCAAACCGTTCAGGTGCAGGTAGCTTGGGCTCTGAGGATGACAAAATTATAGGTCTAATAGATTCAGTTGGAATCGGCACAGGCTGGGAACTAGGAGACGGTGTACTTAAGCGCTGAAGGATCTCGGTGAGGGCTTGGTCATGTCTCTGTACGGTAGCAGCTTGATCTGAGAGAATACTTAGAATGTGTTCAACATTTGAAACTGGTGATGGCTCTTCTGCTGGATTCGATTCCATGGTTCAGTCTTGCTGTGATGAGTCTTGTCAGAGGTGAGTATCGAACCCGGGTCTCTGGTGTGAGAGGAAGCACACACTAACTTAGAGCTACTCCCTCAACTGTGTGAATCCATGTGCAGATGTGAGAACAAAGGAGTATTCAGTCTCAGATTTCAAAAGTAAAATAGTCTTTACTGTAGATGTGTCAAGTAACAAAAGTAACAAGAAGCCGAGCTTCCAATCAAAAGTAAACAGGAAAAACAAAGAGACACAATGGTCAAAAAACAAAGAGCTAATCTTTAAACAGTACTCACAGAAACACTGAGGCAAACTAGCTCAAGACTGAACACAACAGCAAATGAGAAGCAGACTTAAGTAGGGCTAGAAACAGGTGGTGCAAATGAGGCTAATGACTGGGAGGCTTTAAGACAGTTCCAAGTGATGATGCCCTCTTCTGGCTCGGAGGATGAGTCACTAGCCGACCACTAGGAATGTACAGACCAGGGCGCCCCCTGCTGGTGGGGAGGCCAGCAGCTGTCTGCTGATGAAGCCTTACAGCTTATAATATGTTCTATATTACATATTAATTATTTTTTTAACTGTCCTTAAATATTTAATAGCCTAATTCTTTGAATAAATAAAAATGAAAAGGCTTTACTGTACAGTTTACAGCATTAGAGATTTTTTTCCTTAAAAAAACTGTACTGTGCCTGTTGTATATCCAAATCAATATTGAATCAAATAGAGATTTGAATTTAGAGAACTGAATCAAATCAAACTAGTAGCCAGCCCTAATTTTTATTCATCTCAATCATGGGTGTTCACATCCAGGATTTCTTTTTTTATTATTAAATAATGAATATATCATCTTTGTCATGAATGGCACACCTTTCATTTATATGTTCATTTACATGATTTTATTTAAATTATACATTTATAAGATAAATAATTATCACGTAATGGACAAACCAGAATATTTAAATGATGTAACTTAAGACTGTGTATTTTATTAATTTTTAATGAGCGCTTGATTGTTATTTGCTGCCCTGTGATGATGTGGGATGGTCAGAAATGAGCATGAAGACTATTTAAAGGCCTGACTAGACTAAATAAAACTGAGACTGAGACAGGCAGGATGGATTTATCATCACAAGAATACGATCCCACTCAGTTTTGTTTTCCTGCAGTAAACAACTCTTGTCTTAAAGGCACACATCATGTGTCCACACAGACTGTGTTGTATCTCCTATTGGTGTCTGTGATGACTGTGACCATTCTAGGAAATTCAGTGGTCATCATCTCCATCGCACACTTCAAACAGCTCCAGACCCCCACTAACATCCTGGTGATGTCTCTGGCTCTAGCGGACCTGCTGCTTGGACTGGTGGTCATGCCTTTCAATATGATCCGTTCTGTGGAGGGCTGCTGGTACTTTGGAGATGCCTTCTGTTTGCTGCACTCTACTTTTGACCTGTTTCTCACATCAGTGTCTATTTTTCATCTCATTTTTATTGCTATTGATCGGCATCAGGCTGTTTGTTATCCTCTACAGTATCCTACAAGAATAACCATACCTATTGCATGGGTCATGGTGATGATAAGTTGGAGCATGGCTGCGTTATATTCTTGCGGCTTAGTGTACTCAAAAGCTAATGTGGAAGGACTGGACGAATATATTGAATCAATATACTGTATGGGAAGTTGTACTTTGTATTTCAATGCATTGTGGTCAGTTTTAGACACATTACTAACCTTTTTCTTGCCTTGTTCTGTCATGATTGGACTGTATGCAAGAATATTTGTAATTGCAAAAAGGCACATTAGAACAATTGGTGAGGCAAACCATCATGAAAAAGAGAATGTGTTTAAAACCTCTCGACGATCTGAACGTAAAGCAGCAAAAACTCTCGGTGTGGTTGTGGGTGCTTTTATTCTTTGCTGGCTGCCGTTTTTTATTAACTCTTTGATGGATCCCTATATCAACTTTTCCACTCCTTATGTTCTCTTTGATGCATTTGGCTGGTTAGGCTACATTAACTCAACCATAAACCCCATCATCTATGGCCTTTTCTACCCATGGTTTAGAAAAACTCTTTCTCTCATTATAACATTGAAAATATTTGAACCAAGCTCATCTGACATCAGTGTGTTCACAGTTTGAATTTTGTTCTTTTTCATGTGATTTTGATCTGATGCACATTGGTCAACATTTGTTGATTTTAAACTTACCACATACTTTCTTACTGAAATGATGCACTGAACACAGTTCACAAATGATAAACCATGTAAAAATTTTGGAATGTATTCCACAAATTTTTCCCTATATATAAAATGTAAAACATTATATATAAAAGAAAATGCCCATAAATCTAAAAATGGCAAAAGATGTGTCACTCAGTCCAACTAGTGACCTACAGTAGTCAACATCTGAAGTGGATCAAAAGCTTTCATCAAAGTTGTCCTAAAACCAAAACAATACCCGATCTTGTCTTGGGACAACTTTGATTAACTTTTTTGATCCACTTCAAATGTTGACTACTGTATATCAAGTTTGGGTTACAAATCAACTTTTTGTACATCTTAGTTTGGGGTAGAATGTATTATGAACAAGTGAATTAAACAGCCGAATGTTTGCTAAGGGAAAAAGAACAATACATATTCACAGCATATTTATAAAGATTTTTTTTTTTTGTGAGAATGAAATTCTAAAAATTCTGATGTGATCCTGTGCTTTACTTTTTCTCTCAGTGAAAATAATTTTATTTAAATTATTGTATTCTGTTATGTAAATGGGGACCACAGAGGATACAACAGATAGATCCCTCATGGCCCAGATTATCCCAAGATTCATTGCATGCTGGTGACTATAGAATTTTTAAGAGAAAAACCTTTTATGGATTTCAACATTAAATATCTAACATTACAAACACTTTACTGTTTTGTTTTTATACTGTTGAAAATAACTTTTAAAATATCCAGTAAAAATGTTGCTGCCACTTGCCAGCAGCTGTCAGAGTCACAAGAGCAATTCTCTGTAGGTTAGAAAGTCAATGCTTTGAATTCTTCGAAGGTTGCATCCTCTAAAGTTGGACACAGCTAAAGCATTCCAGATATTAATGTAGTGCCAGCTTCAGATACCCAGATGAGCAGCCTCTGGTCTGATGCACAACACTGACTGCTGAATGCAGCGGTTGACGAATCAGAATCATATATTCCAGAGGCCTCTTGGAGTCCTTCTAGTCTGACAGAAAAATACTGGCTTAACCAATGGAATGAGTTTGGGGCGGGACTGCCTGTTCACCCAACAAAACTGCCGGCAGAGAGTTTGAGAAACCTATTGTATATTTAGATCACGTTTTTTTTTTTTATTAAAAGTGTGGCATTTAGGAATCTGGATCTGCAGTCGTATCATAAACATGGGCCGTGAGCTTTAAAGCAGTGAAGACTTTCTCTATGGAATTTCCTTTAACATCACTGCCTTCCCCACTGCAATACAAGCTGCTCTCTTGACTTTCATTTGAATTACGTCAATGTGTTCTTGTTCTTTTACATATTTGCAATCTTCATGTGCAATCTCACATGAAAACAAGATATGATGGGACTGTCAGGGCTCTATCACTAAACCACAAATAAACTAGACTGAATTGACAGAACTGTGACAGAACAGTTCAGGATTCAGGGTGGGGAAAGAGGGATGGACCAGTGAGGCACCAGCAAACAGGAACCCTGGCGGAAAGGCCAAGGCAGGGCTGGAGGGATGGACCAATAAGGCTCCAACCAAACAGGAACTCCAGCAGATGGCCAGGGTGTGGCCAGAGAGATGAACCAATGAGGCTCTGGCCAAACAGAAACCGCAGCTGACAACCAGCCTGGGGCCGAAGGAATGGACTAGTGAGGCCCGGCCAAACAGAAACCTCGGCGGATGGCCAGGGTGGGGCCGGTGGAATGGACCAGTAAGGCTATAGAGAGACAGACCAGTGAGACTTTGGCCAAATGGGAACTCCAGCAGATGGCCAGGGTGGGGCTGGAGAGATGGACCAGTGAGGCACCAGCAAACAGGAACCCCGGCGGAAAGGCCAAGGCAGGCCTGGAGGCATGGACCAATAAGGCTCCAACCAAACAGGAACTCCAGCAGATGGCCAGAGTGGGGCCGGAGAGATGGACCAGTGAGGCACCAGCAAACAGGAACCCCGGCGGAAAGGCCAAGGCAGGCCTGGAGGCATGGACCAATAAGGCTCCAACCAAACAGGAACTCCAGCAGATGGCCAGAGTGGGGCCGGAGAAATGGACCAGTGAGGCACCAGCAAACAGGAACCCCGGCGGAAAGGCCAAGGCAGGCCTGGAGGGATGGACCAATAAGGCTCCAACCAAAAAGGAACTCCAGCAGATGGCCAGAGTGGGGCCGGAGAGATGGACCAGTGAGGCTCCAGACAAACAGGAACTCCGGCATATGGCCAGGGTGGGGCCAGAGGGACGGACCAGTGAGGCACCAGCAAACAGGAACCCCCGACGGAAAGGCCAAGGCAGGCCTGGAGGGATCGACCAATAAGGCTCCAACCAAACAGGAACTCCAGCAGATGGCCAGAGTGGGGCCGGAGAGATGGACCAGTGAGGCACCAGCAAACAGGAACCCCGGCGGAAAGGCCAAGGCAGGCCTGGAGGGATGGACCAATAAGGCTCCAACCAAACAGGAACTCCAGCAGATGGCCAGAGTGGGGCCGGAGAGATGGACCAGTGAGGCTCCAGACAAACAGGAACTCCGGCATATGGCCAGGGTGGGGCTAGAGGGACGGACCAGTGAGGCACCAGCAAACAGGAACCCCCGGCGGAAAGGCCAAGCCAGGGATGGAGGGATGGACCAATAAGGCTCCAACCAAACAGGAACTCCAGCAGATGGCCAGGGTGGGGCCGGAGAGATGGACCAGTGAGGCTCTGGCCGAACAGTAACCCCAGCGGATGGCCAAGGCGGGCCGGAGGAACGGACCAGTGAGGCTCTGGCCGAACAGTAACCCCGGCGGACAGCCAGGGCGACCTAGGGAGGCTTCTGCAGTTCTGGAGTCCTGGCTGAAGGCCAGGGTGGAGCCAACATGGGCGGAGTAAGCATCAAAGATGAAGCTGACATCAAGGGCAGAGCTGGCAGGGCAGGAAGCAAAGCTGGCGCCAGCAGGGCAAGGAGCTTGGGCAGCTCGGAGATTGCCTCTAGGAAGGACAGGCTCTTGCACAGCCTCCGGGCCTTGTGGGACGAGAAAAGCCTTATTTATCCTCCACCGCTTATGAGAACAAGACAGTGAAGCTTACCACTTCTTGGGGCACTGCAGCCTCTTCAGCCACTGCAGCCTTTCTGGAGAAAGGAATCCCTCTGCATACTTATAAGGACTGAGTTGAAATATTTCTCCATGTGCTGCCCGTCCAATAAATCTCAGTGTGCTTTGTAACTTCTGATATGAAACAAAATCTAGCAGTAATTCAGATCATAGGTGTTCACATCCAGATTTTTTTTTCATGAAATGAATGGGATAACTTTCATTTATGTTCATTTACATGATTTTATTTAAACTATACATTTATAAGATAAATTAATTATCATGTCATAGACAAACCAGAATTAAATGATGTAACTTAAGACTGTGCATTTTCTTAATTTTTAATGAGCGCTTGATTCTCATTTGCTGCCCTGAGATGATGTGGGAGGGTCAGAAAAGAGCATGAAGAATATTTAAATGTCTGACTAGACTAAATAAAACAGCATTTACAGGTTCTAGTTTTCTGAGACTGAAAGGATGGATTTATCATCACAAGAATATGATCCCACTTGGTTTTGTTTTCCTGCAGTGAACAACTCTTGTCTTAAAGGCACACATCATGTGTCCATTCAGACTGTTGTGTATTTCCTGTTGGTGTCTGCGATGATTGTGACCATTCTAGGAAATTCAGTGGTCATTATCTCCATAGCACACTTCAAACAGCTCCAGACTCCCACTAACATCCTGGTGATGTCTTTGGCTCTAGCGGACCTGCTGCTTGGACTGGTGGTCATGCCTTTCAGTATGATCCGTGCTGTGGAGGGCTGCTGGTACTATGGAGATGCCTTCTGTTTGATGCACTCAAGTTTTGACCTATTTCTCACATCAGTGTCTATTTTTCATCTCATTTTTATTGCTATTGATCGACATCAGGCTGTTTGTTATCCTCTTCAGTATCCTACAAGAATAACTATACCTATTGCATGGGTCATGGTGATGATAAGTTGGAGCATGGCTGCATTATATTCTTATGGCTTGGTGTACTCAAAAGCTAATGTGGAAGGATTAGAGGAATTTATTGAATCAGTATACTGCATGGGAAGTTGTACTTTGTATTTTAATGCATTGTGGTCAGTTTTAGACACATTACTAACTTTTTTTGTGCCTTGTTCTGTCATGATTGGACTGTATGCAAGAATTTTTGTAGTTGCCAAAAGGCACATTAGAACAATTGGTGAGGCAAACCATCATGAAAATGAGACCACGTTTAAAACCTCTCGACGATCTGAACGTAAAGCAGCAAAAACTCTCGGTGTGGTCGTGGGTGCTTTTATTCTTTGCTGGCTGCCGTTTTTTATTAACTCTATGATGGATCCCTATATCAACTTTTCAACACCTTTTGCTCTTTTTGAAGCATTTGTCTGGTTAGGCTACATTAACTCAACCATAAACCCCATTATATATGGCCTTTTCTACCCATGGTTTAGAAAAACCCTTTCCCTCATTATAACATTGAAAATATTTGAACCGAACTCTTCTGACATCAGTGTGTTTACTGTTTGACTTAGTTTTTTTTTTTTTATGTGATTTTGATATGACCCACATTGGTCAACATTTCTTGTTTTTACACTTAGCACATGCTTTCTTACTGAAATGATGCACTGAGCACAATTCAGTGAGAAGCAGGGCACAAAAACACTGGAACACAGTTACACATTTTTCCCTATATATTAAATGTAAAACAGTACATACACAAGAAAATGCCCATTTAAACAATCTCTATAAATATGCACTCTGTACATAGTGGTATGTTGTGATCCATGTTTGGTGTTTTACCTGTGTAAGGGTGATCTAAAATCATAAATCTATAAACTGGCAAAGATGTGTTAGTCAGACCAACTAGTGGCCTATTCAAAAGTCTTTTTCAACAAAAACAAAAGCAGTCCATCTTAGTTTGGGTTACATAAATGTTTTATGCACATGTGAATTAAACAGACCTACAGTGTTTGCTAAAGAAAAGGGAACAAAATACATATTCACAGAAGCAAGTTTAGAAAGTCTATTTTTTAGAATTAAATTAAACAATTCTAAATATTCTGATCTGATCCTGTGCTTTATGTTTTCCTCAGTGGGCATTATTTATTTTAATCATTGTCTTATTAAAATAGGGGGAAGAGTATACAAAATGTCCTTGAGTTCTTTTTTGTGTATTTAAGTGTATTTTTTTTTATGTAATATTCAAGAATTAAGCTGCATTTATGTATCATATAAATTGCACGATAGGAAAATCATGATATATGATTTAAATTTCTATATAACAACATTACTTTTTTGATAAACATGACACAATATAAGATTAAGATTACAGGAAAATACATTATATGCAGTGTGTTATGCTGCATTAACAACATATAATGTATAAACAGAGTTAAAGGTATTATACTAGAAATGAAGTACTTGTCATTGTTGTTGCATGTACAGCTGCTTTTTAGGCAATGCAGTGGCAGGCTGGTGGTCTCACCTTGATATCCTATTTTAATAGCATACATTCATTGTGACGGATAAAATTTCCCAGCTTATAACCTGTTTCCCAATTCAGAGGCTGCTTCCTTTAGAGTTTGGATTCATAGACTGAAAAAAAATGGCTATATAAATGCCCATAAAAGGTAAAAATCAATTTAAACTTATTGAAAAAGAATAATTTCTATCACTGCCGTCAACTGACCACACAGAAAATGAAGTATAATTTGCAGAAAAGGTGGGATCTTATGCTTTCAAACCTAGCTTACTATTCCTAGTCTCTGAAATCGCCTACCCTACCTTAAAGAGGTCCTATTATGCTTTTTCACTTTTTGAATTTTAGCCAGCGTGTGGTGTGTATGTTTGGGTATAAAAACATCTACAAAGTTACAAATCTCAAAGTCCACTCCAAAGGGAGATATTTCGTTTAAAAAAAATCCCTTTTCAAGAATTACAACGAATGGCTCCTTTGAACTACAGCGTTTTTTTCCGGATGCTATGATGTCACAACGTGGCCCAATAGAATATCATTCAAATGAATCCCGCCTACGGAAATTTGCATCATTGGCGGGTAGGGAGGGACGAAGTGGGGGATTTGCCTAACTTTTGCGATTTAGCATGGACAGCCGCTTCTGGGATGCTTCAGCGAGCTGCAGGGAGGCTCATATAATTGCGAGCATTGACTAAAGCCTCGTTCAGACTGTCAGCCCAAATCCAATTTGTATGCAAATCCGATTGAAATCTGATCATATTTAGGTAGTCTGAACAGCAACAAACGACATGAAATCCGATTTGGTCAAATCCGTTTCGAGCTACATTCATATGTGGTTTGGAATCCTATATAATCGGATTTCTGCTTTTTCACGTTTTCCTGCCACGTAAAACGTAAACACGTCAGACGTGTTTGTGGAAAACATAACAAACGTTTTTGCAGAAACAAGCTTATGTTGTTGCGAACTGCAAATCAAGCAGGAAAAAACAATATACAGCTAGTATACGCACCTCTTTGAGTTTTGAAACCAGAAGACAGCAACACAGAATAAAGTCGCACAATCCAGCTTCCTGCGTTTCTGCCGCTGCTTTAGAAGACAAAATATAATCCAGCGCAACAGCAACGTTGTCATATCGCAAGACAGCATCTATATTGCAAACTGTATTGCTGTTATTGTTGTTTTTAGCGTTGGCATAACAACACAACAGCATTGCCATAGAAACCAACGCACATTCCATAAAACGAAAGAGCACTTATGGACACACAAATCGGATTTGAACAGTTGCAATATGACAGTCAGTTATTCAAGTGAAAGTCGTGACGTATTGTCAAGTATGGTGACCCATACTCGAAATTGGTCCTCTGCATTTAACCTATCCAAGTGCACACACACAGCAGTGAGAAGTGAACAAACACACGCACACTGTGAACACACACCAGAGCAGTGGGCAGCCATTGCTCCAGCACCCGGGGAGCAACTGGGGGTTCAGTGCCTTGCTCAAGGGCACTTCAGTCATGGTATAGAAGGTGGAAAGAGCGCTGTTCATTCACAATCCCTTCAATTTCTGCCGGTGTGGGAATCGAACCGGCAACCTTTGGGTTACAAGCCCAACTCTCTCAGCATTAGGCCACGGCTGCCCCCAAATCCAATTCCATCCAGATATGGACAAAATGGGATTTGGGCTAACTGAACCAGGCTTAAAGTGTCCGAGAACTGCTCCGGTAGCCGCGCTGGAGCCGCGCCGTTGACGTGTGCGGTATAGAAAGTCGAAACACATGGTGAGCCGTGGCTGATTGAAACACAAGCATTGACTAGAGTGACGATCATCGGTTGCTGCATCGGAGCCACGCCGTAGACGTGTGCAGTGTGTGGCAAGAGATTTATTCATCATACAGCGTAGATAGCGTCACTAGCCTTATGCTGGAGCTAGTTTCGGGCATGTAAATAATTAAATAAATTAGCACAATAATGATAATATCATGTATGGGCAATCTCGCAGGCTGACGTTAGGACCAACACTACTGTAGCATATTATTTACTCACCCTCCATGCATCCAGGTGTATATGACTTCCTTCTTTCAGATTACTGCAATCGGAGTTATATTAAAAATAATTCTGGCACTCCCAAGCTTTAGAACGGCATAGACAAGTGTTTCTCTCCATTAGTCCAAAATAAGTTGATCCATAATAAAAAGTGCCTCACATGGCTCCGGGGAGGTCAGTTGAAACCTCCTTTAGTGCTCCGATGTGTTTTTGTAAGAAAAATATCCATATTTAAAATGTAAGAATCACATTAATCTAGTTTGCACAGTTGTACACGGAACACACTGCTTTGGGAAGGGGCATATGGCAGGACTAAAACGGCGTCTAAGCTGTTCGCCAATGGGAATGCAACGCAGTGGGTCTGCTAACCAAGCATAACACATTTTGTTTTTCAGAAGGCGGACATTCATCAAACCTGGAACTAATCGAGCCATTTGTGCAAGCCTGGGGAGAAAGCTATAATAACAATGTAAATTATGTGAAAAATAATGCGTTTTGCGAACCACCAAGCATGAGAGCATGTTCTAGTGCACCCCAAAACAAAATAAAGACTTTGTAAAAGAGCATAATAGGATGTTGTATTGTGTTTATTTGTCCTATTGCTCTAATTTTATTACTTATATATAAAGGGAAGATAACATGCTTATTAACAAAATCTGGAGGCCATAAACACTTGTAAACATCTGTAAATTGTCATGATCTGGGCTGTGGGGTTTCCCTCAGCCACCTGAGAGCGCTGTTTCCCTTCCCTTGCACTGCACTTCCCTGATCGTTCACACCTGTCTTTGCCATTAGCACTCATCATCCCACACCTGTTCTCAATCACTCAGACTATAAAAACTCTCATTTCCCACTCATCATCCTGTCTGCATTGTCTTCTTAAGTCTGTCTCTGTGTTCTTGAACCCTGGCTCTTGATCGTGTTCCCTGTTCTGTTTATTTTGTATTGTTTCAAGTTGTGTTGTGCCGTGTTGGCCTTTTGTTCTGTTTATTTGTGTTTATTTAATTAAAGCTTCACTCACCTGCACTTGGACCCAGACCTCATCTCTCAGCACCGCACAAACGTGACATAAATGTTGTTTATGACTGTAGCTGATGCTGATGTAATTCTTGGTCACTCCCATACACAACACCTGTCATTTGCCTTTATATAAGCAAACTGGCGGTGAGGTTTTGCTTTAGGATTCTGGATCTGCAGTTATATCATAAACATGAGCCTTGAGCTTTAAGCAGTGAAGAATATCTCCATGGAATATCTTGAACATCACTGCCTTCCCTACTGGAATACAAGCTGCTCTCTTGACTTTCATTTGAACTATATCAATGTATTCTTGTTCTTGTATATATCTGTAGTCTCTGTGCTAACGGTGTGTGGAAATCTACTTGTCATCATCTCTATAACGGCTTTCAAGCAGCTTCACACACCGACCAACTTCCTCATCCTCTCACTGGCTCTTTCTGACTTCTTGGTGGGAGTCTGTGTGATGCCGGTTGAAAGCATTAGAAGCATTAGCTCCTGTTTTTATATGGGAAAGTCGCACTGTCGTATCTTTCATGTGATTATGTCTATTCTTGGGTCTGTGTCACTCATTAACATAATGCTTGTAGCTATTGATCGTTATTTTGCTGTATGTGAGCCACTCATGTATATTTCCAAAATGACAATTAGAAAAACACTGATGTGCATAGGTTTAGGATGGTCTGTGTCCATCTGTTATAATCTAGTTCCAATGGATTCGGGAAATTCAAACCTGACAGGAACAACTGTGATCTGTGTAAGGGAATGTGCAGTGGCTGTCAGCAACACCTGGGGTCCAGCTGACTTGATAGTGAGCTTCATTACTCCATGTATATTGATGTTAATTTTGTATGTGAGAATTCTCACAGTGGCCTTAAAACAAGCTAAAGCCATTTCCAAAGCTTCAAAGAAAAGGGCATCTCAGAAAAATCCAGAGGTGAAAGCTACAAAAACATTGAGTATAATTGTGTTTGTGTATTTCATTTGCTGGGTTCCCTGGTATATAAGTATGCTTAATATGAAACAATTTCAGAAGTCACCTTTAATCCTCTCTGCTTTACTGTGTTTGTTTTACACTAATTCATGCCTCAATCCCTCCATATATGCAATATCCTACCCCTGGTTCAAAAGGTCAGTAAAGCTTGTGCTTAGCCTAAAAACACTGCAGACAGCAACTAACCAGATTAATTTATTTAATGAAGAATGTTAACATCTAAATGCACACTTGTTACAAAAATTATGTTTGCATCTTTGTTAGTCTTCATGTAGAACGTATTGAAAATTTGGAGAGATATTGTGAAGAGAACCATAACTGTCTTTGTATATTTTAATGATGAATAATTATAACTCATTGTGAATCATAATGTCTACTTCATTTCTAACTAGTTTGCAGTTAAATAAACAACTCATGGTTTCTTTTTAGCTGAGGTAAGTCTTATGTTTAGAGACAGCCAGCAAATAATTGTGACCCTGGACCACAAAACCAGTCTTAATATTTGTAGCAACAGCCAACAATACATTGTCACAATTAGCGACTTTTCTTTTAGGCTATGCCTTTCTTTTAAGTAAAGATGTGTTTGAATGTTCCATGAAGACTATTTGTAAATTTTCTAGAATAAATATATAAAAACCTAATATTTCAATAGTAATATGCTTTGATAAGAACTTCATTTGGAAAACTTTAAAGGCGATTTTCTTGCACCCTCAGATTCCAGATTTTCAAAATATTGTCCTATCCTAACAAACCATACATCAATGGAAAACTTATTTATTTAGCTATAAGAAAAATGACCGTTATGACTGGTTTTGTGGTCCAGGGTCACATTTGTGAGTGAAAATACTTCGTATATACAAATGCATTGAACTCAGGCGGAAGATTGAAGCGAAATCACGTGACCCAGACGTCAAAAAAAATCAGCTGAGGACTTGGCGTTTCACTCAGGAAATCCAGGTAAACTCCACAACGAAAGTAAATATCAAAGAAGAAGAAGTTTCGCTATACACAGTGTAAGTACATTGACTTAATTAAGAAGGACTTTACAGACAAAGTCAGTGATAAAAACGAACAGAAGCGTCGTTGATTCTGAACTTCATTCAGTGTTCAACTTTTTGACAGCGCGTCATCTGAACATTTATTTGAAGCGGTACCACAAGTTCATATTCCCGACCATTCTTGGTTAATGTTTGGCGTGTGTCAGTGAAGTAAAAGTAAAAACTGTCTGATTTTATAAATGAATGTGTTTGTAAGTTCGGTCTCTGTGATTTCCGCATTCTTTCGTTTTGCAGGTGCAGTAACGTAGAGGTCGGTAAACTAGTCAGATGAACAAGGTCTATTAGTTACTTAGCCTGCTAACATTTGAGCAACACTAGCTATTTTTGTATCATTATTGAAGTATTAAGAGATATTTCAATAAAGCGAGTACGTAGTCACAATATGTGAGGCAAGTTGTCACAATGGGAACGGCTGTTCTGCGCTGCAAATAGTATAAATAATATTTTGTGTTTCATTTTAGCGTTTACAACACATGACAGCTTGTCCAGACATGACTAATAAATAAATAGCTTTACCGTTTAAATATAGGCCTACTAGGGGTGGAAATCTTTAGGCACTTCACGATCCGATCCGATTCTGGGAGTCACGATCCGATTCCAAAACGATTCTTGATCTACATTTTTTCCCCAATTAATTCTTCTGCAGTGCAAATACAACTTTACAATTTTAAAAACATGTAAAATTGCAGTTTCTATGCTTTTTGTTTATAGTTGAAATCTCTGTAAAAGTAGGTGTGTCAATCTTCATTGCAAGATTCAGTTTAATTTAATTTAATTACTGTTTTCATTATCAACTAAATATCACGATGCTCACATTCTCAGTTTTCAATAGTAGGCTACTGCACATGGCTACATTTTCATATACGTTTTATATCAAATTTATTTTGTGCCAATTTTACTTTATTTTTTAAATTATAAGCAAGGTACTTTTTAAAACAATTACTTATTTAAAATAAGTGTTCTTTAGGTATCTGAAAGTTTACAGACAATAGTTTTTCTTTTTTCCTCAGCATTACTGCCGTTTTATTATTACTGATGAGATCATAGACAGGCAGTTTTAACAGGCTGCATTCAAACTAATGCAAAGCAGCGGCGAGCGGTGACTTTTTTATTTTTTTACCAGGTATGCTGAGTGCTAAAACCACCAGTAATACCAAAAATAATAATATCTTTAGATTATTTAAAAAAAAAAAAATAAATAAAAAAATCAGAGACAAAATCATATTTTAATATTTCCTCTTTTTCCTGTTTATTTTTATTATTTTTTTTTAATTATAGACATTTTATATAGGCTATTTTTTCAGTGGACTTTCACATTTTGAATTGTTGAGAAATTATGATAATATACAGTTAGGATGTTTTTTGTTTTGTTTTTTTCCCCCATTTGATTTAGTCGAGTAAGTTGTGCATCAAACACAATATGATTTTCGGCAATCAGGATCTGGCAGCAACAGTGCGTCTTTCAGCTTGGGCGAGAGCTTCTCGGACAGCTTACCCCGTGAATGAAATCATGGGAATAGCAGCAAAACAGAGAATGCGCATCAATTCTGGAGTCGAGAAAGATGCGGACAATCTGCTTGCCCGGAAGATTCTATCTCAAATAAGGGATCGACTTATAAGCATGTTTATATTAATTAACACGTGAACCCATTCTCTCTGACAGCCTGGGTATGTGGAGCATTAGCAGCTTATATGGACGGAACGCCACTGATGCACAGATCTATTTCGATATATCAGATGTTTTGTTTTGTCCTGCTCTGAAAACATAACTGACTGTATGTACAGTTTCGTTTAAAACTATTCGAAAATGCAAGTGCATTTAACCGCATCTGCAATCGAGCTTTAGGACGAACAAACACAAAGCGCACGTGAATGTCTGCAGTGCAGGAGTTTCATGCATCTAATAGTACTGCATTCCATACGGCAGAAATAAAAGCATAACTTAAGTAAAACACGGCGGGTGGAAGCAGTGCGCACGAGTCTCACAGTGCAAATTCTGTGCAGTGAAGCCGGCAGCGTCTCTAGCGCGCACACGTGCCATTTGCGGGGAAAAAAAACAAGCTCAGAATCGATTCTGCAATATTAGGAATCGATTCAGAATCGTTGAAGAGAGAATCGCGAGGCATCGGAGAATCGATTTTTTCTCCCACCCCTAAAATATACCTATTGCCTAAATATATAAACTATAGCACATAAATGTAATGATAGGCTATATGAAAAAAATATTTTAAGAGTTACAGTATTTGAATTTAAGACTAACTAGGTGTTCAAAAGCAACATAAATGTATAAAAAATAATATATTGTTATGTTTTATATATAAAAACAACAACCATAAATGTACATGTTTGTAATTCTAAGAGTAAATGTGATTTAGTTTGTTATCTTTCTAGGTTTGGTGACTCATTCTGTGAAGATCTCTATCATGTCCGGATTAGGCGGAGTTGACGCCAATGTGCTGGCGCAGAACATAAGTTCAAATATCCAGAGAATAACATTGCTAAGTGAGTAATGTTACTACATCCATCCTTATTTGATCATACATTTTGACCCAGCATACATTTTATATACAAATATTATATAACCTTACATTTTGGCCTAAAGCTAACTAGAAGGTTCAGTCCTTGAACTGAATGTTGTCCATATTTCAGTTACTCATTTTATTGAGAAACAAAAAACAGATCTACAAACCACAACATGCAAAAGTGTGTAGGTGAATTTATTATGAAAATGAATGGGAGCCATAATACACACTTTTACATAAACCAGTAGCACAGGAGGTGTTTTCCAGTATGTGTTTTGAGATATTGTCTTTTTTTTTTTTTTACAAGATAATGAAATCCAGCAGATGATGAGACATTTTGGCACAGCACAAGACACGACTGACCTGCGACAGACATTGTGAGTCAAATACAAGCAGCTTGAGCAGTTTCCTGTAATTGACCACATATTTAAAAATGAAGAGTTGTATATGCGACTCTGGACCACAAAACCAGTCATAATGGTAAATTGCAAAGAAATAAAAAATAAGCTTTCCATTGATGTATGGTTTGTTGGGATAGGACAATATTTGACCCAGATAAAACTATTTAAAAATCTGGAATCTGAGGGTGCAAAAAATCTAAGTATTGAGAAAATCACCTTTAAAGTTGTCCAAATTAAGTTCTTTGGAATGCATATTACTAAATCAAAAATTAGGTTGTGATATATTTACGGTAGGAAATTTACGAAATATCTTCATGGAACATGATCTTTTCTTAATATCCTATTGATTTTTGGCAAATAAGAAAAATCTATAATTTTACTTAAGATTTTGTGATCCAGGGGCACATATGTCAGTCCAATTGTATTTGTTTGTATTTGTCAAAACCTACAGACAGGAGAAACAGCAGAAGGTCAATCAGCTTGCTAAAGTGACAGACAAATGCATGAAAGAATTCAGTGCTTTACCTGTGACCACAGATCAGGTACAGCATTCTCACATTTTTCACCATATATACATACAATAATTCCCATGACAGCACTTAAATAGACTTAAACGAATATGAACTTGTATATGCCGGAACATTAAACATCCAGGACCAATATTTTCAGATTTGGAAATAAATAATAGATACTAATAGATAATAGTTCACCCAAGTAAAAGATAATAATAGATAATAGTTTTGTCACAAAACCTTAAACCTTCATATATGTAATTACTTAGATGTAATTACTAAATGTAAATTTGAAATTGTATTATCATTTACACACCCTGTGATGTGACTTTCCACTTTTCTCTTACAGCGACAAAGAAAAATCCAGAAAGAACGTCTTATCACTGAATTCTCCAACGCGCTGGCTGTTTTCCAGAAGGCTCAGAGAGAGGTAGCAAAGAAAGAAAAGGAGTTTGTGGCACGTGTCCGAGCGAGCTCGAGAGTTTCAGTAAGTTCCATCTGTTAGATTTGTAGTAAAAGAAATACATTAATAAACTGATATTATATACCCAACTGAAGGTTAAATCCTAAGATCTTTTATACAGACACTAATATCTAACGTGAAAGTGCCAGTTTCTATAGACCATTTTTTGATAGTTATATTGTTATTTTAGTATCTCCAGTTTACTAGTTTTTGTTAGTATTTTGAATGAGATTTTATTTGTATATTGTCAACTTTGGTTTTTAATTTAATTTTAGATCAGGTTTCTAATTTATCAGTTTATTCAATTTCAAGTGCTTTTTTATGGTTTTCGTTAGCTATAAGGACCATGCTTATACTCAATACTTAAAAGCCACATATGTCTCCAGATAGGGTGCATTGATTGTTTGTTTAAAAAGCATGACTGAGAATCACAATTTAGTTGCAGTACCATTTTATACCGCAGATGATAGTTTCCTTAAAGGATAACTATTGCCAAAATGCAACATGGGCTGTGTTTTTTACTGTAAACCAGACAAACATATATGTAAAAGCATAATTACGACAAACGAGCCGTTTTTGAGATTGACCGTGATTTCGTTTTGTTTTCAATGGCCGGTGAATGGGAATACTAGGGGCATACATTTGAGCGCATCACAATCGATATTTTTACAACACTAAGAAGGCTCGACACACCATAAAACTTTGCTCGAAGTATCGCCTGGGTCTCTACACATGAACTCGAGCATTGAGAACATTGTTTGTGCTCGCGGCCGTCTTGCCAGTCAAGAGGTGTCGATCTCCGAATGCGAGGATGGATAGCTCCTAAAGCATATTTCCATATAAATGCATGGCTAAAACGTTGTTTTGTCGCAAGTGAAAAACAATATTAACCTTCTAGTTGTAAAAAGAGCCTCATATAAGCCTAATATTTCGTTCATTCATTCACATTCGGAGATCGACACATCTTGACTGGCAAGACGGCTGCGAGCGGAAACCCAAACAGTGAAAGTGAGTTGTTCAAAACCTTTCTTTTTAGTAAACTCTGTGTACAAAAACAATGTTCTCAATGCTCGAGTTCATGTGTAGAGACCCAGGCGATACTTCGAGCAAAGTTTCATGGTGTGTCGAGCCTTCTTAGTGTTGTAAAAATATCGATTTTGATGCACTCAAATTTATGCCCCTAGTATTCCCATTCACCGGCCATTGACAACAAAACAAAATCACGGTCAATCTCAAAAACGGCTCGTTTGTCGTAATTATGCTTTTAGATATATGTTTGTCTCGTTTACAGTAAAAAAAAACAGCCCAGGTTGCATTTTGGCAATAGTTTTAATGTATAATGTGGGATGCACCGAATGTTCTGCAACCAAAATTTTTCGGCCAAAAATAGCAAAAAAAGCTCTTTCTGTGTTCGGCTGAATAAGCGAAAAAGGCAGAATAAATTAAACCGAACAATGATGTGACATGATCAAATCGAGGCCTGCACTAATGCAGCAGTCATGTCGGCAATGTGAAAGTATTTAAAACTGTCTGAAAAAGATGCAAAAATCATTACAAGCACAGATAGCACAAGACGGTTTGGTATCGCATCGCATGTCTTCCATGAGAAGAGAAAGAGCTGGTTGTTGCTGGTTACTGTATGATGACTGAAATCGTGAAATGGCCTTAAACCATTAATAAATAAATAAACTACAGAACATTTTGTTGTCTAATACATGAACAAATTGTATTTATTCTGACAGCTCTGCACGAGCTCCTTAGCCAGGGTTCAAAGCGCAAAGGAAATCTGCGTGATGAGAATCATTCATAAATCTGCTGTTGTCAGCAAAAAGTAGTACTGAGGTCTTCTTGTGGTTTCCGGCAAAAATAAAAGTCATCATTCATAAATGTTAATATTGTAATTTTACTGTTTTTCTGTAAAATAAAAAAAAAAATAATGATAACAATCATTACAGCAGCTATATCAATACATTATAACATTCTCCTTTGTTTAGCAAGGCTGCATTTATTTGTGCATTAAAAACACATGCCTGATTTAAGAAGGGGGTCTTAAAGAATATTATTTTACTAACTTACTAATTTTAAGTTAAATTGTGCTGTGTTGGTAAGCTATAATGTCTGTTAGAATGTTAAAAGTGTTAAAAGTTAAATAAATATTTAAATAGTTGTTTTGTAATTAATTATTTTCTTTGAAAAGCAAGACAAAACTGTAAAAAGCAAATATTGGCTATTTAATTTATGCAATGGTAAAAAAAAAAAAAATGTCCAAGAATTTCCATTTCAGTGCATCCCTAGTATAATGGTTTATTTTCTGAATGATGAAAGAAGGCAGTGACATGTTGGCACGTTATTATGGTTTTCTTTACATTTTCTCACAATCTGCTCACAGGCTGGTGAAACAGATGATGGGTTTGGAGGATTTTCATCACCCTTTCAAAGGTTAGACACTGTAATAATATTTGTCATATTTATGCATTAAAGTTGAATCTGTGTCTGCAACTGTCTGTTTCTGTGTGTGTTTTCAGTGATGTTCATGCTCAAACTCAAAGCTATGAGGAAGCCATCACAGAGGAAGATCTGCAGCTCATTCAGGAGAGAGAATCGGCAATCAGACAGCTGGAGGTGAGACACATCCAAACACAGAGGAAGCCTAGAAGAATTGATTTACAAGTGACAAGCATAGTGCATATGTAATGCTTTTGAATGGTTGTTTTTGTTGTGCAAAGTATAGCTTTGCATAAAACACACTCTCTTGTTTTTTCAGTCGGACATCACAGACATTAATGAAATCTTCAGAGATCTGGGCTTGATGGTGCATGAACAGGGAGACATGATTGGTAAGATCAGAGAGATATAACTAGGTTTTTACACTTTCTTAATAAAACTGAGTGGCAACCAGGCAGAACTCTTTAGAATAATGCTAGGTTGTTTGGTAGGTTGCCAGATAGTTTCTAACTACCCCAAGTCTTAATAGTTAAACCTGACATCCTTTTGATATTAGGCCTGTACTTTTATATTACAAATAGTGAGTCCAAAACTGTTTAAAAATGACTGGTTTCAGCTCACACACTCTGAACATTAATTTTAGACCAACTTTTTCATATTTCATGTGTTCATGTGTCATTTAATTGTTGAAAAGTACACATAGAGGCTGTCCTGTGACTAATAAGCCAAATTAATCTTGTGGACAGTAAACTAATCTATGCTTCAGACAGGGTTAGTAATATTTGTGTCTGTATATAAACAGTTTGCAACTTAAAATTTAAGGAAATTGCCATTTTACAGTAATATTTACTTTTTTGTATAATTGCAGCTGACACTGAGCTTGCAGAACACATCTGACAGATAAAAAGATTTCCTTTTAAATAAAATAATACATTTAAAAAATAAAACTAAATAAAATGTGCTTTGTTTGAGCTTTTGTTAAGACTTGGCGCTGAGGGACTGTCTGTTTACTGATGAAACTCTCAGACAGGAAAGTGCAATTAAAGGTGTTAAAATTGAAAAGCAGATGCTGATAATGAAGACCTGCGAGGCTTCACACAATCCAGCTCAGTGGGACTGTTTGTTCAAGCACTAAACTTTTAATGATAAGACGTGGACTATTAGCAAGGTCATAGTGTTGTTTACATGTGTGATATTTCATCCAAATTACAAGAGTTTGCATCATTGCCTGTGCTGCCCACCAAAACTTTGACATGCATACCTGAATGAATGATGAAACAGTGCTCACTAAAGGATTTTAATAAATGAAGTTCTAAGGAAATATAATAATATCCCGGAGGACAATGCATTATGCATGTTTTAAACAATGAATACTAATTTTTTGATGATAACAGTCAGAATATTTGGTTAGCTGTCAGTATAAACAAAATGTATTCAGTGTTTAACTGTGAAAGTAATTTCTATGTCTTACAGACAGTATAGAGGCCAACGTATCAAACGCAGAGATCAATGTGCAAACAGCCACACAACAGCTGAACAGAGCAGCAAGTCACCAGGTACAGCTTATTTTTCCTAATAACCAGTCATTCACTCTCTCTTATATCATTTCAAACACATATTACCATTACTATTCTGTCTGTGGAACACAAATCAAGAAATTGAGCTGAATGAAAGTAGATGGAGACTGACACTATCATGGTTGAAAAAGCACCATATGACTTGTGCACTACTCTGAAATCATACACTAGCTCTGCATGAGAAATAGATGCACTTTTAAATTGTAGTTTGCTTGTAAGGTTCCTTTGCACAAGCATGTTTGAGTTGGTATACTTGTACTTGTTTTTATGCTTTTATGATGGATTATTACTTTATATCACAGCTCAAGTAAATTTGCATTATTGTAGTCAGTTTTAATCAAATTACTTTTTAAAGTTATATTGCTATTAAAGGGTTAGTTCACTCAAAAATGAAGATTGTTGATAATTACTCGCCCTCATTTTGTTCCAAACCCTTAAGATCTTTGTTCATCCTCAGAACACATATTAAGATATTTTTTAATGAAATACAAGAGCTTTCTGACCCTGCACTGGGACTACCGTGTTCAAGGCCCAGAAAGGTAGTAAGGTCATCAATTTAAAAGTCGACGCATGCTTGTGGTTTCCTGATGCATGAGCTGGCATTCTGATTTAGAACCCAGTCGCTATGTTTGTTTTCTTTACATTTGAACCACTGTTGTCACATGAACTGTTTTAAAGGAGATGTTCACTTCCAGAACAAAAATTTACAGTTAATGTACTCACCCCTTTGTCATCCAAGATGTTCATGTCTTTCTTTCTTCAGTCGTAAAGAAATTATGTTTTTTTTTGAGGAAAACATTTCAGGATTTTTCTCCATATAGTGGACTTAAATGGTGCCCCCCGAGTTTGAACTTTCAAAATGCGGTTTAAATGCAGCTTCAAATGACCCCAAATGTGTCTGTAAACGATCCCAGTCGAGGAAAAAGGGTCTTATCTAGCAAAGCGATTGTTTTTTTGTTTTTCTTGTCTCTTTCTGCGATGGGCATGAGTAGTCAGTGCATCTCTGGTTCAAAACAGTTAGGGAAGGTTGAAAAACTCCCATCGTATTTTCTCCCTCAACTTCAAAAATCATTTCAAAATCATCACTGTACCGACCCGTTGTATGCAAAGTGAACATGCAAAGAAAATCAAACACCCGTAACAAGGTAAAACAGTGATGTAGGACGATTTTGAAGTTGAGAGAGAAAATGAGATGGGAGTTTTTTGACATACCCCAACTGTCTTGAACCAGAAACAGACTTTAGGCAGAGCTAGACAAGACGAGCATTTGAGGTTAAAAGTATATAAATTGTAATAAAAAATAAATAAATAACCGTTCGTTTCACTAGATAAGACCCTTTTTCCTCGGCTGTATCCAAACCGTATTTGGGATCAGTTGAAACTGCATTTTGGAAGTTCAGACTTCCAAAGTCCACTTTATGGATCGAAATTCTGAAAATATTTTTTTCAAAAACATAATTTCTTTACGACTGAAGAAAGAAAGACATGAACATTTTGCATGACATGGGGGTGAGTACATTATCTGTAAATTTTTGTTCTAGAACTGGACTAATAATGTCCTTAGTACCTCCTAGGGCCTTGAACACATCAGTGGTGTTGCTATCTATGCAGGATCAGAAAGCTCTCAGATTTCATCAAAAAATCTTAATTTATGTTCTAAAGATGAACAAAGGTCTAACAGGTTTGGAACGATATGAGAATGAGTAATTAATGACAGAACTGTCATTATTAGGTAAACTAACTCTTAAAATTAAATATACAATAATTGGTTATCATTAAAGGTACTATTTTATTAACATGCTAAACTGACAACCCTTTTAAGTGTTATTATACGAGTGACTCTCATTTGTTCTCTTCACTGTAGACGTCATTCCGCAAGAAGATTTTCATCCTGATCGCTGTTCTGATTGTGGCGGCTGTCATTATTGGTGTGATTATCTATGCTTCTGTCAAAAAATGAGTTGACCATCTGATGTCCCACAGTGTTTGCACTGGCATGTTTTGAAATGATCACTGGAGGTTTGTCACTAAGTGAAGCTGTCTTGAGTTGTTTTCTAAGTGCAGTTAAGATATTGCAAGTTAATTCTTATGGAGGCATTGCCACTGAGACTTATTTTAAATCATTTTTTGGTAATGCACAGGCTTGTACATAGAGCTGAACTTGTGTTTAAAATTATTTTTATGTTGTTACTGTTAATAGATAATCATTCCAGCTTTTTGTCACAGAATCTGCCATTCCTGATAGTAAAATATGCTAAATATGAGATTTCAGTGGTTGACAATGGCACAGATGAATGTTTTTTTTTTTTTTATCTCTGACAGTCAGTATGAAGCTGCTGTTATAAAGGTAGATAAATGCACTTAACTTTTAAAAAAAGAAAGAGAAAACACTACCAGACAAAACAATAGTCTAACTTAATAAATCAAATCTATTCCTAATAAATAATGAGGAAGTAACATTTGATTGGTAGTGTAGTTTCACATAGATAGATAGATATAGATGTCAGATCGAACAACTAAAATTTTTTTATTTTTTTTTAATAATTGAGATTGTACATATACGTGAATCTCAAGCATAGAACAAAAACAGTGGGTTTTAAAATATGTATGTGCAGTTTATTCTGGAAAATCTAAAGCTACTTCTGATTATATTTAGATAAATTCCTTTAATCGTGAGCCAAACTGTGCCAAAACCTCCTTGTAAAATTATCCTGAGATAGATGCAACCAGCAAAGTCTGTATGGTATTGTTGTGTATAAATGTTATACGACCTAAAAAGAGTACAAAGTGTTTGGAACAGTTAATCAATAAAGAGAAAGAAATGACACGTTGTGACAGGAAACAACCACTAGATGGAGACTATGTCAAATATGGAGTTGCATGTTAAGCTCAGCTCTGATGACAGTCAGTTCACCTTTGACCTGCTCACAAACATAGGGCTGAAAATGAGTAGCAAATGCAGAATGATTGCTAAAGGGCTGCCTAATTAATTTATTGTGTAGGCAATAATTTATCTTTTTGTCATTTTTTGTATTTGAAAAGCATTTGGAATTTTTCTCCATGATTTATTGCAGTTTTAAATTGAAATTATGCAAATAATATTGAATCACCCTTTTCCCAAAAAATGAAATGCTGCTGTGGAGATAAATGAAGACAAATACAGTTTTATATGTGGTTAATCCAGAGTTGTTTATTTGTTTGTTTTTTTGAACTTCAAAGTGAGAGAAACTCAATTTGAGGTCGATTCTGAATTTGAGTATAGATTAATATTTAAAAAGAGACTATATGTGACCCTGGACCACAAAACCAGTCATAAGGGTCTGTTTTTTGTTATTGAGATTTATAGATCATCTGAAAGCTGAATAAATAAGCTTTCCATTGATGTATAGTTTAATATTTGCAATCTAGGGGTGCAAAAAATCAAAATATTGAGAAAAAAAAATGCCTTTAAAGTTGTCCAAATGAAGTTCGTAGGAATGCATATTACTAATCAAACAAACGTTTTGATATATTGATATATGATTTCGTTTTGTTTTCAATGGCCGGTGAATGGGAATACTAGGGGCATAAATTTGAGCGCATCAAAATCGATATTTTTATAACACTAAGAAGGCTCGACACACCATGAAACTTTGCTCGAAGTATCGCCTGGGTCTCTACACATGAACTCGAGCATTGAGAACATTGTTTGTGTACACAGAGTTTACTAAAATGAAAGGTTTTGAACAACTCACTTTCACTGTTTGGGTTTCCGCTCGCAGCCGTCTTGCCAGTCAAGATGTGTCGATCTCCGAATGCAAATGAATGGACTCCATAGGACGAAATATTAGGCTTATATGAGGCTCTTTTTACAACTACAAGGTTAATATTGTTTTTCACTTACGACAAAACAACGAATTAGCCGTGCATTTATATGGAAATATGCTTTAGGAGCTATCCATCCTGGCATTCGGAGATCGACACCTCTTGACTGGCAAGACGGCCGCGAGCGGAAACTCAAACAGTGAAAGTGAGTTGTTCAAAACCTTTCTTTTTAGTAAACTCTGTGTACACAAACAATGTTCTCAATGCTCGAGTTCATGTGTAGAGACCCAGGCGATACTTCGAGCAAAGTTTCATGGTGTGTCGAGCCTTCTTAGTGTTGTAAAAATATTGATTTTGATGCGCTCAAAGTTATGCCCCTAGTGTTCCCATTCACCGGCCATTGACCACAAAACGAAATCACGGTCAATCTCAAAAACGGCTCGTTTGTCGTAATTATGCTTTTAGATATATGTTTGTCTCGTTTACAGTAAAAAAAAAAACAGCCCAGGTTGCATTTTGGCAATAGTTATCCTTTAAGACTGGTTTTCATATAGGTTGTCCTTAAAATTATCATTGATTTTGGTCAATCAGACTCATTAACTGTTTAATGTATAGTTTGGAATCTAGGGGTGCAAAAAAATCTAAATATTGAGAAAATTGCCTTTAAAGTTGTCCAAATGAAGTTCTTAGGAATGCATATTACAAATCAAAAATTTAATTTTATATATTTACGGTAAGAAATTGACAAAATATCTTCATGGAACATCATCTTTACTTAATATCCTAATGATTTTGGCATAAAAGAAAAAGTGATACTTTGACCAATATAGTGTATTTTTGACAATTGCTACAAACATACCCATGCTACTTAAGACTGGTTTTGTGGTTCAGGGTCACATATAGGTAGTCCTAAAAATTTAGATTGATTTTGGTCAATCAGACTCATTAACTGTTTAATGTAGGCCTATAGTTTGGAATTAGGGGTGAAAAAAAATCTAAATATTGAGAAAATTGCTTTTAAAGTTGTCCAAATGAAGTTCTTAGGAATGCATATTACTAATCAAAAATTAAGTTTTGATATATTTATGGTAAGAAATTTGCAAAATATCTTCATGGAACATAATTTTTACTTCATTTCCTAATGATTTTTGGCATAAAAGAAAAGGTGATCATTTTGGCCCATTCAGTGTATTTTTGACTATTGATACAAATATACTTGTGCTATTAAGACTGTTTTTCATATAGGTTGTCCTTAAAATTATCATTGATTTTGTTCAATCAGACTCATTAACTGTTTTATTTTCAGTGTGTGCCAGTTTAATGCCTGTTATATCACTCTTCTTCTCAAAAAGTCTGTTCAAGCTGCTTTGGATAAATGGAAAACTTCCTCCAGAAAATGGAAAGTAAACAAAGTGAAAAACAAAGTGCATTGAGTTTGATGTAATTAACATGAACTCCCAGCAGAAGCATATTATCATTTATTGTCAAGGGGAGGAGACATTTACATATAAAATGAATCCGCAATACGTATTGTTTGTCATAGTTGGTGTCATCCTGCTCACTGGGAACAATGCAAACCCTTTACAGTCAGGACCGAATGAGACTGGCCTCACTCTGCTGGAAATACAAATATTAGTTTCGAATTCATTGTTGTTTTGTTCTGTACAATACGAGAGGGAAGACTTGATGTCTCTCCGAAGTACTTCACACATCATGAATCTAACAGCAGTGAACCAAACTGATGTCTGTCAGGAATATCCGTGTCCAGAGAGATCTGTCTATGTGATTCTGTATGTGGCAGCAGCAGCTGTGTCTCTTCTGACCGTGTGTGGAAACCTGCTGGTCATCATCTCTGTTAGTCACTTCAAGCAGCTCCACACACCTGCTAACATCCTCATCCTCTCTCTGGCTGTGTCTGATCTCCTGGTTGGCGTTTTTGTGATGCCTTTTCACTTGTCTTGGCTTATTGAATCATGCTGGATTTCTGGAGCAGTGATGTGTTCGGTTTTCAATTTTGTGACTTTTCAGGCAACAAGCGTGTCTGTGCACACTGTGGCTTTAATAGCAGTTGATCGTTTTTTGGCTTTGAATTCTCCTTTTGTTTACTCTGAGAAAATCTCACCCACTGTGATCTGCATTGCAACTTTAATTAACTGGTTGTTTTCGCTCGTTTATAACTTCACTCTTCTTTACGTTAATGGAAACTTCACTGATGCCACATGTCCAGGAGAGTGTCTTTATATTATAGATGAGGTTTCATCCCTCATAGATCTCATAGTTGTGTTTCTTATGCCATGTACACTTATTATAGTATTATACACTCATGTTTTTGTCATTGCTAAGAAACATGCAACTGCTATAAGAGCCCTTCAGGTCAAAAACAGAGTCAGTGACAAATCAGAGCGAAAGGCTGCATTAGCCCTCGGGGTTCTGGTGTTTGTGTTTCTTTTGTGTTTACTGCCATATTATATTTTTTCTTTAACCAATTTCTTAAGAGATGACTCATTTCCTAATGTTATCAACAGTGTTTTGATTCTCTTTTACCTTAATTCCTCTATCAATCCACTTATCTATGCTCTGTTGTACCCTTGGTTTAAGAAAAGTGTAAAGATAATTCTAACTCTTAAAGTATTGAACACAGACTCCTCTCTGATGAATGTGCTCTCATTAAGCTCCTAATGAGGAACTATGTAACTATGTAATGTTTTGTTTATATGTATTAGTATTTTCTGTTGTTCCTTCTCATCATTATTGTGCTGTCAAAATATGATTATTCATATTTTTTGATGAATAAAACTAGGCATGTTATTAAAGAAGCATGAGCTTTCTGATTACATACACAAAGCCCAGGCCTTTAATTAAAATAAAAGGTGAGTTTCATGTTGTTTTCTGTAACAATCTTTGGTAAAACATGCAGTATAACACTTAATATGTCTAATGTTGAATATCTAATGAGTAAAACGTGTTTTAGGCCATCATCCTCATGATAGAACAGTTTAGATGATGAGACATAGGTCATAGGTTTGGCTTTTTACAAAAAGCAATCAAACTATTCAACTAAACATGTATATGTATATACATAAATGTACAATTCTTGAATCTCTTAGCCTCTCAGTTAAAATCTTAAATAGACATCTCCACTTTGTTTTTCTTGTTTACAAAGAGAATTTAGTCTTAGTCTTTAGCTTAGAATGAATAAATGTCTGTAAATTCCAGGTTCTTCTATGTCTCTTGTTTGTTTTATACAGTATCCGTTGTCATTTATTGGCTTTCAGCTATTTTTAGCTGTACAAATCCACTCATTTTGCTGCTTGATATTGTAAACTTGTGTTTCTTACCATATGATTTTAATGTATTATCTTAATTATGAACACACTGGTTTGTATTACAAACAGTTTACCGTTTACTGCATGTTGTTATTCTTCTCATTATTTCCCTACCACAGCTAATGAACTGGAAGTCTGGCACATTCAGAGAAAACGGCTTACTTCCATGTTGAAACATGGTGGATAAGGGAAAAAAAATATTTTAAAAGTAAAAATCAATATCTTGACACTTATGTAGAGAGCCCCCTACACTCAAAAAAAAAAATGCTGGGTTAAAAACAACCCAACTTGGGTTATTTGGCAACCCAGCGCTGGGTAAATATTGGACAGAACACGCTCGGTTTTTCTGACCCAGGTGGATGGGTTAAATGTTTTTACCCAACATGTTGGGTTGTTTTATTTAAGTCAACTATTGTTTAAAAATAAATATATTGCTATCTTAAAATAGGCTGGAAATTAAAAGTCACACACAGAATTATAGAGCAATAATTAAAAGACGAACTTTTATTAAGCAAAAACCCCATGGACAAAATATTACATTTATTTGGGTAAATACAGCATAGTTTACAATATTACAAACTTGTTTAACAAGCATTTTAGAAATAAAAAAATGCCTCAGATCGCCACCTCGCGTTTCACTCATAGCTCATAAGATGCTCTGCACTGACTTCATAACCTGTCCATAAACAAAAGGTACTGAGATTAGATAATTATATGCATGTTTATGTTATATTGCAAGTTTTTGCAAGGCAAAAGGCATTTTCATCATGCAAAATGACCACTGCTGATTGGCATTTTGTCCTTGTATGTTGCATTGTGTAAAATATCATTTACAGTAAAGACTTCATAAATGAAAAGAAAAAAAAAAAAAAAAAAAGTTTATTTCGCTGAAGAAGTGCACCAAATAAGCTGCGCTGAGAACCATTCTCTCCGGTAGAGCACGTAAAAAGCCGCGCCCTGACTGTAACTCAACAGCTGGGTTGTTTTGACAGATTAAGCTCAATGAAGTCTTTAGGGGAAAAAAAAAACCTAGCATTAAAAATGACCCAGCAGCTTAGTTGCAAAAAAACTACCCAGAACCTCGGTAAAAAAATATTAAAAATAACCAAATAAAATGACCCAACAAGCTGAACCCAGCATTTTTTTGAGTGCAGAATAACTACTCAGCACCTGAATAAAAATAAAAACGACTCAATAAAATGACCCAACAGGCTGAACCCAGCATTTGGGTTAAAAATAACCCATTATTTTTTAGAGTGCAGAAAAAATATATCCAGCACCTCGGTAAGAATATTAAAAATAACCAAATATAATAACCCAACAAGCTGCACCCAGCATTTTTTACAGTGCAGAAAAACTACCCAGCACCTGAGTAAAAATATTCAAAATAACCAAATAAAATGACCCAACAAGCTGAACCCAGCATTTGGGTTCAAGAATAACCCAGCATTTTTTAGAGTGCAGAAAAACTATAGGTTAAAATATTAAAAATAACCAAATATAATGACCCAACAAGCTGAACTCAGCAACTGGGTTAAAAAAATAACCCAGCATTTTTTAGATTGCAGAAAAACTATATCCAGCACCTGGGTAAAAATAATAAAAACAACCCAATAAAATGATCCAACAGGCTGAATACAGCATTTGGGTTAAAAATAACCCATTATTTTTTACAGTGCAGAAAAAATATTAAAAATAACCAAATATAATAACCCAACAAGCTGCACCCAGCATTTTTAGAGTGCAGAAAAACCCAGCATTTGGGTTAAAAAAATAACCCAGCATTTTTTAGAGCGAAAACTACCCAGCATCTGGGTAAAAAAATATTAAAAATAACCAAATATAATGACCCAACAAGCTGAACTCAGCAACTGGGTTAAAAAAATAACCCAGCATTTTTTAGATTTCAGAAAAACTATATCCAGCACTTGGGTAAAAATAATAAAAACAACCCAATAAAATAATCCAACAGGCTGAATCCAGCAGTTGGGGGAAAAAAATAACCCAGCATTTTTTAGATTGCAGAAAAACTCTAGGTTAAAATATTAAAAATAACCAAATATAATGACCCAACAAGCTGAACTCAGCAACTGGGTTAAAAAAAATAACCCAGCATTTTTTAGAGGGTAAAGTTCAGTGAAATTCTCTGTCGTAAATATATCACTGTCATAATTACATAGGAAAAACAGAATCCATTCGCATTATTAAAAGTCAGTATGCCATCAATATTAATTTCTAAAATGATGTAGCCAAAAAATCTTACGTACAGTTGCTATATGTAGCTTAAAGGTACCCTGGAAATCCAGAGGTCTCGCGAGAGCACAATTTGAATTGTCTCTGCAAGACACTCTGGCATCGAGCAATGATGCAGGTTACTGCAATACGTAAGCAATTGTGGGAACCAATCAAATCGGTGTATCTGATGTAGGCGGGCCAGAGGCGAGCTAAACTGATGATGACAGCACTGCAACGTCCGAATCATATAGTAAACTTTGAAAGATCGCTGTCGCTACAGATGAACAACAAGTTGTTTGAAACGGCTTTGGCCTCTACAATGAACGAGTTAGACGTGGCTTTCCATATAAAAGAGGAACAGAAAACCGAAAACTCGAATCGTTCCTTTGCAAGAAGGACGTTATTGCTGTTTTGCCGACTGGATACGGCAAGAGTTTAATCTATCAGTTCACGAGTTCACGCTTACATATAACGTTAATTAGCTGGAGAATAGTAGTGCATGTTTGGCGTGCTGTCCGGTGAAGGGCTCCGAGCTTGGGAGTGGCCCGAACCCAGAGTACGTTACCCCCCAATAGGAGTAGCGAGAACTCGGAGTGATGAGATGGGGTGGTGGAGGTTTACTGATAAACCATCGAGTGAATTGAGGTGAGTCAGCTGTATTTAAACCTATGGCGCTGATTGACTTGTGATGTTTACGCTAATCATCTGACGCGCTTCTCCCGAACTTTGTTAATGAAACATCATTTAGCTCTGCTGGTAGCTAAGCGTGTATTTTTGTGATTGGTCGTGGCGTTATCCAATTGCGTGCAGTTAGAGTTTCAAATGCATGCTTGGTGCCGCCCCTCGAGTTAGGCAGTTTTCATTGCTCGATCCCAGACCCTTAATCTTAATAGATTAGGGTCTGGATTTTTCCAGGCTATAAGCTTAAAGGTGCTGTATGTATTTTTTGACTACTAAAGCATAAAAATAGCGTAATATGTTTGTGGATATTTAGAAAACACACTAAATATATGTTTTTGTTTTAGTCTGTGTGACTCCGATTTACCTAATAGACCTTTCTCACAACTTCCGTATTTTGCGCCGGAAATACGTAATTGCTGTGTAAACCTATTTCCGCCCCGGTATGCCGGTAACCAGTTAAACAACGTGAAAAACGCTTAACGTGGCTTAATGTATGTAAAAAACGACCAGGAAACCCCAAGTTTCTGTCAAACCTTACGTGGAACAAACATTAACTACTATCAAAAGAACGAGCCCTTATTCCAACGATAAAGTGAATTATATCACGTTAAGCGTTTTCTCCCCCATAGAAGCCCATAAGGAAACAGCGTAACGTGGTTTACGTACCTCAACAGCGACCAGGGAAAACCAAACTTATGTTAAATTTCCCTTATAATAAATACTTGCTGCTGTCAAAAGAACGAGCTCTCATTCAGCATATAAAGTGATCGCCCCCCATAGAAGTCCATTATAACAAACCATGTTAAGCTTTTTCCTGAATGGAGTTCTATAGGGAGAAAAGCGTGATATTATTCACTTTATATGCTCAATAAGAGCTCATTCTTTTGACAGCAGAAAGTGTTTATTATAAGTAAAATTTTAAGCTACGTTAAGCTTTTTTTTTTGTATAATGGACTTCTATGGGGGGCGATCACTTTATATGCTGAATGAGAGCTCGTTCTTTTGAGAACAGAAAGTGTTTATTATAAGTGAAATTTAACAGAAGTTTGGTCTTCCCTGGTCGCTGTTAAGGTAAGTTAAACCAAGCTGTTTCCTTATAATGGGCTTCTATGGGGGAGAAAACGCTTAACGTGATATTATGCACTTTATCTGTGGAATAAGGGCTCGTTCTTTTGATAGTAGTTAGTGTTTGTTCCAAGTAAGGTATGACAGAATTTTGGGGTTTCCTGGTCGTTTTTTACGTACGTTAAGCCACGTTAAGCGTGTATAAACGCGGATAAACTCTTAGTGGAAAAATTTATATCCTTTATCCAATTTGTTCCTCTTTGTGACGGAGTTTTCCCACACGACTCTTATGAGGTCGGCAAAAGTTATCTTTGGCAAACCAGCGAGGGAAGTTGTGTAGACGCTCTACATTTTAATTTTAAATTACCCGGCTTTCTGCTGTGTTGACATTACACAGGAAGTCTGCATACCCTGCGATTGCGTATTTCCGGTTTCTGTGAAAAAGGTCTATAGTATTTAGACGCCTCGGGTTGCCATTTAGTGGAAAACTCAGCGTATAGCAGCCATGGAAGCCAGCAAACATGCTGGGTCAGAGATCACAGATTCTACCCAACCTAAAAAGCCTCAGCATCCATCTAAAAAATAATATGAACAGGAATATAAAAACGCCAATAAATCAAAGATTGTTGTCGTCTTTAAATAAATTGGGGCTGTTCTTGTTGCGTTTCCTCAATCTGGCTAAATTTTCTACTAAACTTAGAACAGATTTAATGTAATATGCATAGATTGAATGCAGAAATGCTCTATTGATAGGCACTTAAAAATATAGAAAAATTTTTTGCCAGCAACAGTTTTATATGACACTATTCATCCCTTGCTCACTCTCTTTCTCTCTCTTTTTCTGGATAAACCAAAATAGTTGATCTCCCAGTTCTTCTCCCTTGATGCTGCTAGTCTTAGAAAAAGTCAACATCTCAAGTGTATAAAAGGCAGCATGGGTCGTAGCACATCTTTATTGTGGAAACTTCATGAGTGAATGCAGACTGTTTCAGATGAAATTGCACATTTGAATCCATGAATCCTTACATGAAGGGAGGCACAAAGAGCAACACTGTGTTTGGATGTTTCAGCCAAATACTGAAGAACAACCATGCATCTAACAGCAGTGAACCAAAGTGATATCTTAATAATTCAGAATCATTCAGACTGTCAACTCCAGTCATTTTGATGGAGGGATTCATTAAAACAGCTGAGTCATAAGCTGCGTTTGTACACTAAAACGCCACATTAACTAATAGTTTAGTACATTTTGTATATTAATGTTAGCTTATATATTTATAAGTTCTCCCGCAAGGTTTCTGCAGATTAACATGGGCAAGTATATATCCATCTTATTTACACTGTAAGAGCGTGTGCAGTCATTTAGTAAATTCTATGGGTCTGGCTTCCACTCTCATCTGCGTCCAGCTATTTTAAGCTGTACAAAACAGCTCCTTTTGCTGCTTGATATTGCAAATTGTTGTGTCTTACCATATTATTTTAATGTATGTCTTAATTATGAACACACTGGTTTGTTCTGCAAACAGTTTCACCGTTTACTGCACGTTGTTATTTTTCTCATTATTTTGCGATAGCAGCTATTGAACCGGAAGTTTATAGGCTTACTTCTGCATTTAACAATAAGGTTGGATAAATTTATTCTTGTATCTTCGTTAATATTATTGAAGTAGGACCCTGGACTGAGGATTTAAATAAAATACATTCAAACCATTTTCATTTGGATTTCCATACAATCTCACATCTGTGTCACGGGAGAGTAAGGACGAGATCTGGGTCCAAATGCGGGGTAAGTGGTTTAATGAAATAATAACAAAATAAACAAACAAAAGGCCAACACGGCACAAACGTGAGAAACAAGAACACAAAATTAACAAAACAGGGAACACGGTCTAAGGCCAGGAATCAGGAACACAAATCATACAGACAAAACAAAAGACAATGCAGCCATGAAACAGGAGTGAAAAGTGAGAGTTCTTATAGTCCAGATGATTGTGAACAGATGTGAGTGTAATCAGTGCTAATGACAAGACAGATGTGAACGATCAGGGGAGTGCAGTGCAAGGGGAACAGCAACCTCAGGTGGCTGAGGGAACCCACAGTCCAGAGTCATGACAGTCTGCCAGCTCATGCTCTACTCTCCCCAGTGTTGCCAAGTCTGCGGATTTACAGCGAAACTACAATTATACTGCTACAATTATACATTTTCCCCAAAAACGTGATTGGGCTAGCTTTGGGTACCAGTTGGACTGGTTTTGTTACAAGACCTGGCAACCCTGCCTAAAAAGCATGCACATCAAGTTCTTCGAGTATAAAGTTTGCCATTGTCACAACTCATTAAAGCATAATAAACTGTTTTTATATAGAGGGTTTGCACTTATGTCACAATTTGGTCAGTTACCCGGATGCTTGGCCATATTAGTGATACTTGGATATAAACAACAGCATGGATTGCTGCATGGATAGACTTAGTAAGCAGAAAAGGGCGCAATATTTTGACTAACTAAAGTTAAAGATATGTATGTGCCTGACCTAAAGTGATAAGAACAAACACGAATAAGATTCTTGCTCTGGAAATCCTGGTTCAGTTTGGCCAGCCACAAATGCCTTTTGTTCCTCAGACAGTTTTTTGCACTCTTCTCTTTGATTTGTTAAAACTTTTGGCAGTACTCCAAACGTTTGCAAAACATGACAATAATTGACCATTTTCAGCAGCAATATTGTTTGGCATTGTTCACGTTCTGTGCCGTCAATTTTTGGCGTTGTGAAAACACTCTATAGCAGAGTGTAGTAAAATTGCATTTTGCATACTACTTTATATTCAAAAGGAAGAACAGCAGTATATTCAAAAATGATTATATGTATTTGCGATGTTTTTGATTTTTACATTTTAAATGTTTTGGCATGAGATCTGTGACACTTTTCTAAATCAGCTGATCTCCCAGCTGTATGTTCTTCTCCCTTGATGCTGCCGGTCTTTGAAAGAGTCAACATGTCCAGTGTATAAAAAGCAGCGTGAGATGAAGCTCATCTTTATTGTGGAACCTCCAGGAGTGAAAATTCAGTGGAGCAGATACAAACAGCGTCTTCAGAGGTCTCTGTGCATATATTTCACTATATGATGGGAGTTACATGGAACGATACTCTGTTTGGATGATTCTTCCAAATACTTCATAATGAATCTTACAGCAGGGAACCAAACCTATGTCTGTCAGGAATATTCGTGTCCAGAGAGATCTGTTTCTTTCTCTGTCTATGTGATTCTGTATGTGGCCGCAGCAGCTGTGTCTCTTCTGACCGTGTGTGGAAACCTGCTGGTCATCATCTCTGTTAGTCACTTCAAGCAGCTCCACACACCTGCTAACATCCTCATCCTCTCTCTGGCTGTGTCTGATCTCCTGGTTGGAGTTTTTGTGATGCCTGTTTACTTGTCTTGGCTCATTGAGTCGTGTTGGACTTCTGGAGCAGTGATGTGTTCGATTTTAAAATTTGTAAATTTTCAGGCGACGAGCGTGTCTGTGCACACTGTGGCTCTGATAGCAGTTGATCGGTTTTTGGCTTTAAGTTCTCCTTTTGTTTACTCAGAGAAAATCTCACCCACTGTGATCTGCATAGCAACTTTATTTAACTGGCTGTTTTCCCTCTTTTATAACTTCATTCTTCTTTTTGTTAATGGAAACTTCACTGATGTCACATGTCCAGGAGTGTGTGTTTCTAGTGTTGATGGAGTTTCATCTCTCATTGATCTTCTAATTGTGTTTCTTATCCCGTGTACACTTATTATATTATTATACATTCGTGTGTTTGTCATTGCTAAGAAACATGCCACTGCTATAAGAGCCCTTCAGGTTCACAACAGCACACAATCCTCCAAAAACAGAGTCAGTGACAAATCAGAGCGAAAAGCTGCAATCCTGCTGGGGATTCTGGTTTTTGTGTTTCTCTTGTGTTTACTCCCATATTATATTTGCTCTTTAGTGATTCCATACAGTAATAATGACTTGTTTTATGTCAGAGATGTTGCTGTAATATTTTTCTTCCTGAACTCTACTATTAATCCCATCATTTATGCTTTATTCTATCCCTGGTTTCAGAAAAGCTTAAAATTAATTTTCACATTCAAAGTGTTTAATAAAGACTCATCTCTGATGAATGTGCTCTAAGTAATCGAATGCAAGTTGTTTCTGTTGTTTATTTTTCATATGTACATTGCATTTTTCCAAATTATTTTGTCATTAAAAATGCCAGAATATTGTGGGGGAGTTATTTTTTTTATTTTGTCATTTGAAGTACAATTTACACAACCTTTAAAATCTTGACTACAAAACAGCTATTGAATATTTTTACCATTATTAAACAGATGCAGTCCATTTAACACATGCTGATCTCAATAACAGGGTACTAAAATAGGCAGAGAATTCCTCAATGTGACAGCTAGTTTCTCTATAATTAATTGTTTTTAAAAAGTATGATAAAATAAAATAAACATAATATATGAACACATTTATATGTTGTTATTTTAAGGTTGTAGTCAACTTCATGTTGTTTTGTAAGCATTTAATGATAATAGCTCTTTCAAGTCTAACAAAAGTAGGCCTTGCACATAATCTCAGTTCATCACTTTGAATGCAACGTATATAATGTTGCCGCAGGCTGATTTTTTAGTCTATGGATTGAAGCCAAACCCCCTCACCCCCGAATGCAATTTCGACCCCCTGGAATGAGGTTTTGACCCCATGGACCAATAACAGCCATTTCGCCTGAAACGCAATTGGGCTAGTTGGTACCAATTGGGCTGGTTTTGTAACAAGACCTGGAAACCCTGCCTGACAGTGTGCGCAAAAAGTTCTTCAAATACAAAGTTTGCTATTATCACAACTGGTTAACGTATAAAAAACTGTTTTTATATAGAGGGTTTGCACTTATGTCACAATTTGGTCAGTTACTCGGATGCGCTGCATTCTTAGCGATACTCGGATGTAAACAACAGCATGGATTGCACAGTTAATGTACAGCTGAATACATTGTTCTGATAATTTATGCTGTCTAAACCACAGAAAAAACATGTGGAAGCTGCTAAATCTTATAGAGAAGGACTTAGTGAGCAGGAAAGGCGCAATATTTTGACAAACTAAAGTTAATAGGTGGTAAAAATACATACAAGCAGTATTAATAAAGATATTAACCTAATATTTCACCTAGTTGACTGGAAATTATAAGAACAAACACGAATGTTGTCAAGATTCTTGTCCTGGAAATAATGGTTCAGTTTGGCCACAAACGCCTTTTGTTCCTCAGACAGTTTTTTGACACACTCTATAGCAAAGTGTAGCATTTTGCATACTACTGTATATTCAAAGGAATGTACTGTATATTCAGAGATGATTATATGTATATGAGGATTCATGATTAAATGTTTTTGATTTTTATATTTCAGATGTTTTTGTATGAGCTCTGTGACACTTTTCTAAATGAACTTTTCTCCCAGCTGTATGTTCTTTCCCCTTGATGCTGCCGGTCTTTGAAAGAGTTAACATGTCCAGTGTATAAAAAGCAGCGTGAGATGAAGCTCATCTTTATTGTGGAACCTCCAGGAGTGAAGATTCAGTGGAGCAGATACAAACAGCGTCTTCAGAGGTCTCTGTGCATATATTTCACTATATGATGGGAGTTACATGGAACGATACTCTGTTTGGATGATTCTTCCAAATACTTCACAATGAATCTAACAGCAGTGAACCAAATCGATGTCTGTCAGGAATATTCATGTCCAGAGAGATCTGTTTCTTTCTCTGTCTATGTGATTCTGTATGTGGCCGCAGCAGCTGTGTCTCTTCTGACCGTGTGTGGAAACCTGCTGGTCATCATCTCTGTTAGTCACTTCAAGCAGCTCCACACACCTGCTAACATCCTCATCCTCTCTCTGGCTGTGTCTGATCTCCTTACTGGACTTTTTGTGATGCCATTGCACTTGACTTTGTTGATTGAGTCATGTTGGACTTCCGGAGCAGTGATGTGTTGGGTTTTCAATTTTGTGACTTTTCATGCAACAAGCGTGTCTGTCCACACTGTGACTTTGATAGCAGTTGATCGGTTTTTGGCTTTAAGTTCTCCTTTTTTTTACTCTGAGAAAATCTCACCCACTGTGATCTGCATAGCAACTTTATTTAACTGGCTGTTTTCGCTCATTTATAAGTTCACTCTTCTTTACGTTAATGGAAACTTCACTGATGCCACATGTCCAGGAGAATGTTTTTATGTTGTAAATGGGGTTTCATCATTTATTGATCTCATAGTTGTGTTTCTTATGCCATGTACAGTTATTATAATATTATACATTCATGTTTTTGTCATTGTTAAGAAACATACCACTGCTATAAGAGCCCTTCAGGTTCACAACAGCACACAATCCTCCAAAAACAGAGTCAGTGACAAATCAGAGCGAAAAGCTGCAATCCTGCTGGGGATTCTGGTTTTTGTGTTTCTCTTGTGTTTACTCCCATATTATATTTGCTCTTTAGTGATTCCATACAGTAATAATGACTTGTTTTATGTCAGAGATGTTGCTGTAATATTTTTCTTCCTGAACTCTACTATTAATCCCATCATTTATGCCTTATTCTATCCCTGGTTTCAGAAAAGCTTAAAATTAATTTTCACATTTAAAGTGTTAAATAAAGACTCATCCCTGATGAATGTGCTGTAACTGAATGTATTTTTATATAAACTTTGTCTATGTTATACATTATTTTGTCATAAAAAACATGAGTCCTGGCTACAAAAATAGTCACTGAATATTTATTTTGTTAAATTATGTTGACATTTTTCAATAGCAGAGTACTGAAATATACTAAGATTGAGATATATCCTCCAGTCTTAATTATTTTAATACTATGATAAAATGTCAAAACCTGTAAGGAAGTCCTTATGTGTTTAAATGTATCACTGTTATGTACTCTGTGTTATGTGTTCATTTTCGTACTTGTCACATAATACGTTATAATTAGGTATAATTTCTTGAAACTTAATATTTTTAAATCCAATTCAGAGCCAGAGACACACCAGACGGCCTATAGATGCTGTCCTGTGTTTTTTGTTATAATGTTCACAAACACACTTTGGCTGAAGGTGAAGGTTTGGTTTAGTGTCCCAGTCGGCCTCTGCTGGTAGATGCTGTAATTACAGCCTTCTGGGGTCAAAGATCATCTTTGTCTAATGAAGGCCATCAGAACTATCTCAGATGGAAGAGATTTGTTTGGAAGCAAAATAGTTCAATGTGACTCTCTAAAGCTGTTTTCTTGTGGATGAACAGTTTATATCCAAGCTGTATGTTCTTCTCCCTTAATGCTGCTGTTATTAGAAAGAGCAAACATGTAAATAAACCTACAGTGACAAATCAGAGTGAAAAGATGCCATACTGCTGGGGATCCTGGTGTTTGTGTTTCTCATGTGTTTACTGCCACATTATATTTGTGCTTTAGTGAGTTCATATGACACTGCTAGCAGGTTTCATGTCAGAAATGTTGCTGTAATATTTTTCTTCTTGATCTCCACTATTAATTCCAATATTTATGCCTTATTCTATCTCTGGTTTCAGAAAGCTTAAAAGTAATTTTCACATTTAAAGTGTTGAATAAATTGATCCATGATGAATGTGCTCTAAGTCACTGAATGAAAAACAGAAAGTTTCCCCTCTGTTTTTTTTTTTTTTTTTTTTTTTTTTTTTGTAGTTTTTATATATACACTGGGGGAAAATGGGTGTAAAAAATTTCACTCAGAAATAATTACAAAGAAATGGCAGGTAACATTGGATTAAACATAACATATTTAAGTAGAAAAGTATTTTCTTATGAATCATACTCCAATAATCTTTGTTTTATTCACAACTTTGGAAAATCATTTTTGCAGTGAGGCTAATATGTTTTTTTTTCTACATTATTATGTCAAAATAAAGCTACAAAACAGCTGTTGAATATTTTTTCAGGTTTTTTTTTTTTTTTTGGAGTGCAAAAACATACAAAATGGTAAACGCAGAAAAAACAACAACAACAAAAAACAATACCAACAACAAAAACAGCAATGATAATAAATGAAAATGAGCAAAAATGACAATATGAATAATAGTAATGTTATAAGTAGTATTAGCATGTTTAGAAATAATAGAAATAACCATAAATAGAAATAATCGAAGTAACAACAACAATGATACTAAAGATAGTGATGATAACGATGATATTTTGTGATGACAGTAACAGAAGTATCAATAATAACAGTAATAATAATAATAACATCAACAATAATACTGAAGATGGTGATGACAATATTTTCTCAGTTATTGCACCCATACAGTTCATTTAACACAGGCTGCAATAGCAGAATGGTAAAATATACTGAGACCCTAGCTCCAGTCTGACATCTGTAAATCATTATATACCATTATAAAACCGTAATAAATTAGGAAAACCTTACATATGGATTTTTTGTGTGCTCAAATGTTGTAGTCTAACATGTCATGTATCATACTTCAAGTGTCATGAAGCAGGCCTTAAACATAATGACATCAGCTTATTTCAGTAATTAAGTCACACAATCATGTTCAAGAACTCAAATTTCACTTATTAGAATCATTTAAACTGACAACATGGGTCAAATCAACCTACTCATTAAAGAGCCGACTTAATATAATCATAAGTTTCTAAAATAAATCAAACCAAAGGGAATCTAAAATCTTAAATTTTCCTGTGCACACTGTTTCTCAAGCATGTGCAGTTAAACCCAAAGTATGCTTCGGTTTTTATGCGTGTGCCTGACTCAAATTTCATCACCAGAATAGTATGCTGCAGTCTCCACTATTTTGTTTTTGTTTTGTCTTTTAAGTTTCATTTTCTACTGTGAAACAATGGCCTGGACCAGTGTTGCCACCTTGTGGAACAATTGGTTAGTGCAAAACCAAGTCAGTGCGAATGTGTGACCTGCACATAGATAGCATGCGTGGTTAAAAAAAAATCGAAGAGTGCTCATACAGTATGCACATACTATTCTAGTGACAACATTTGTGTCACGCACATTGTATATGCGGACCCTAATGTACACGTAAAAACCAAAGTATATATTGGCCTTTAGTTTTTCGTGACTAAAGTAGTGGCGCACGACCAAGTAATTAGTGTAGATTGGTGAAACAATTACTACACAATTACTACCAGCAGACTAACAAAACAGCTCGCAAATACTAATCACCCTACATTACTGGTTGCTTCTCTCCTTTTAGGAATCCTTGGCCTCATATCCCATATAAAGGTGCAGTATATAGAGAGTTTGCACTTACGTCACGATTTGGTCAGTTACCCGGATGCGCAGCCATATTGATGATACTCAGATGTAAACAACAGCATTAATTTCATGGTTAAAGTACTACTGAATACGTTGTTCTGCTCATTTATATGCTGTTTAAGTACAGAAAAACGTGTGGAAGCTGCTAAATCATATCGAGGAGGACTTAGTAAGCAAGAAAAGACGCAATATTTTGACAAACTAAAGTTAATAGGTGGGTAAGATACGATAAGTATTAATTAAGATATTAGCCTAATAGTTCACCTACCTGACAGGGAATAATAAGAACAAACACAAATGTTGTCCAGATTCTTGCCCTTGAAATCCTGGTTCGGTTTGGCCAACCACAAATGTTTTAGTTCCTCTGAGTCTATAGTACTCCAAATGTTTTTCCGTCCGACCGATTAGTACAGCCCAAAACATGACAATAATTGGCCATTTTCAGCAGCAATAATCAGCAAAATATGAGTTTTTGTTCGGTTCAGTGGCATTGTATTTGTTCTGTGCTGCCAATATGGCCGATTGGTGATGCGTTGTGAAAACACTCCAAACTATTGATAGCTAGCGGTTAAAATGGGTACTGCTGTCCAAATTCAAAATGTTGGAGAATTGTTTCTCCAGTCCCTTTCTCCTCAGAATCGATGCCCATGCGGGTTGCCAGATTGAGGACATGCAACAGGAACGAGCCGTGAGTTGATGAGATGATTTATTGATGTTTTAGTATTTCTCTGGTCATAGAGCTTTTTCGATGGAGGCTGAGTCTTTTTAGGAATGACAGAATCAAATCTGTAAGCTCTGACCCAGTTTGTTTGCTGGCTTCCAGTGCTGAAGTTAGCTATGCTTTCCACCAACTGCCAACCTGAGCTGTTGAAATACTGTTGGGTAAACAGGCAGTAGGCGGAATCACACAGACCAAAACAAAAACAAACATTCTGTCACAGAACACACATTTTAAAGTAGAATATCTGTAGCATTGTTTTTCGGAGAAACAAATATGTGAATGTAGCATGTTTCCTAAACAGAAAAATACATACAACATACAAATCAGTTGATCTCCCAGCTGTATGTTCTTCTCCCTTGATGCTGCCAGTCTTGGAAAGAGTCAACATGTCAAGTGTATAAAAAGCAGTGTGAGTTGAAGCTCGTCTTTATTGTTGAACCTCAAAGAGTGAAGATTGTGTTTCAGTGGAGCAGATACAAACAGTGTCTTCGGGAATCACATGGAACAATGTTTGGATGATTCTTCCAAATTCTTCACAATGAATCTAACAGCAGTAAATCAAACTGATGTCTGTCAGGAATATTCGTGTCCAGAGAGATCTGTTTCTTTATCTGTCTATGTGATTCTGTATGTGGCCGCAGCAGCTGTGTCTCTTCTGACCGTGTGTGGAAACCTGCTGGTCATCATCTCTGTTAGTCACTTCAAGCAGCTCCACACACCTGCTAACATCCTCATCCTCTCTCTGGCTGTGTCTGATCTCCTGGTTGGAGTTTTTGTGATGCCACTGCATTTGTCTTGGGTTATTGAATCATGTTGGATTTCTGGACCCATCATGTGCTCGGCTTTAAAAATTGTGAATTTTCAGGCAACAAGCGTGTCTGTTCACACTGTGGCTTTAATAGCAGTTGATCGGTTTTTAGCTTTAAGTTCTCCTTTTGTTTATTCCGAGAAAATCTCACCCACTGTGATCTGCATTGCAACTTTATTTAACTGGTTGTTCTCACTCTTTTATAACTTTACTCTTCTTTTTGTTAATGGGAACTTCACTGATGTCACATGTCCAGGAATATGCATTGCTATTATAGATGGGGTTTCATCATTTATTGATCTCATAATTGTGTTTCTTATGCCTTGTACACTCATTATAATATTATACACTCATGTTTTTGTCATTGCTAAGAAACACGTGACTGCTATAAGAGCCCTTCAGGTCAAAAACAGAGTCAGTGACAAATCAGAGCGAAAAGCTGCAATCCTGCTGGGGATTCTGGTTTTTGTGTTTCTCTTGTGTTTGCTGCCGTATTATATTTGCTCTTTAGTGATTCCATACAGTGATGATGATTTGTTTAATGTCAGAGATGTTACTGTAATGGTTTTCTTCCTGAACTCTACTATTAACCCTATCATTTATGCTTTATTCTATCCCTGGTTTCAGAAAAGCTTAAAATTAATTTTCACATTTAAAGTGTTTAATAAAAACTCATCCCTGATGAATGTGCTGTAACTCACCAAATATAAAAACAGAATATTTACTCATTTTGTCCCTGATCTTTGCCTATAGGCAAATGCTTTTTCGGCATAATTTTATTTTGTCATATATTACACTTGACTGTGAAGACATGGATATTTTTCCAATCATGACAGTATACTGTAGAACAACGATAGCGGAGGGAATTTCCTTTTCCATGTGGTATTTGCATATCACAATTGTTTTGTTTGTAATAAACAGAAATGTTGAAGAGCAAATCAATCATGAAACAAACCTATGGACGGAAAAGCAAAAGTGTAAAAAGTAACAACATGCATAAGGCATTGTTTTGACCAACAAGTATTGAAATTGATCAGTTGTTTAAAATTATAACATATAAAACATATGTGGCAATTGCCTTAACCTGACATTTATAAATAAATATGCTTTCCTCTTCTAAAATCCACTTTTTAATACAGTTATGCATTGTCTAAAAGTATACTAGAGTGGATTTATTGTGTTTAACCAACAAATAATACAAAAATATGATGATAATTGGCCTCAGAAACATAGTTTTGAAGCTACATAATGTCTAAAAGTATACTAGTGTGGATTTCTTTATTTTGTTTGTTTAGCCAACAATAATTACAATAAATATGATGATATTTGGCCTCAGAAACATAGTTTTGAAGTTGCATAATGTCTAAAAGTATACTAGTGTGAATTTATTGTTTAGCCAACAAATATTACAAAAATATGATGATATTTGGCCTCAGAAACATAACTTTGAAGTTACCTATAGTCTAAAAGTATACTAGTGTGGATTTCTTTATTTAGTTTGTTTAGCCAACAATAATTACAATAAATATGATGATATTTGGCCTCAGAAACATAGTTTTGAGTTTACATAATGTCTAAAAGTATACTAGTGTGGATTTATTGTGTTTAGCCAACAAATATTACAAAAATATGATGATATTTGGCCTCAGAAACATAGTTTTGAAGTTGCATAATGTCTAAAAGTATACTATCATTGATTTATTGTGTTTAGCCAACAAAAATGACAAAAAAAATATTATATTTGGCCTCAGAAACATAGTTTTGAATTTACATAATGTCTAAAAGTATACTAGTGTGAATTTATTGTGTTTAGCCAACAAATATTATAAAAATATGATGATATTTGGCCTGAAAAACAGTTTTGAAGTTACCTATTGTCTAAAAGTATACTAGTGTGGATTTATTATGTTTAGCCAACTAATATTACAAAAATATTATTATATTTGGCCTCAAAAACATAGTTTTGAAGTTACAAAACGTCTAAAAGTCTACAAGTGTGGATTTATTGTGTTTAGCCAACAAATATTACAAGAATATTTTGATATTTGGCCTCAAAAACAATTTGTAAGAAACAGTGTCTTCTTAGTGTAATACATGCTAATAGCATGGTATAAAATAGTATTAGTATCAGTATATAAATGTTAATTCTGACGTAATTGTGTATAATACTTAAAAATATAATTTCCTCGAGGAATTAATGGCACACAGCGTGACACACCACTTCAAGAGACAAATTTTCACCAGTAGCTCCAACCTAGCAGAGGGCGCCATCTCTTCCTTATCTGCCACAAACATCAGTGAACTGAAGCGAGTGAAATATTTCCAGTCTGTTTGATTAATGTCTCTCTCCACTCGGAGGCGCTCGGTGGACCAAAAGTTAAATTCTCCTTTGAATCGCATTCAAATCTCATGACTTTGGGTGTTTTCACACTAAAATTATAATCCTTTAAATATATTAATTTCAAGGTTTGGTATCTGGAATAAAAAGTGAAATCCACTCAAGGCATCTCTGTAAAAAATATATAATAAATTGAAGTGCCCTTTAATAACAGATGGGAAAAATAACAGATATCACGTGACCGTGACCCAACTCTGCTCATCGCTCCAAAACACTGCAGATTGTCATCTATTACAGAGTTTTTGTTTTGAAAGTTATATATTTTTATTTAAATCTCCTGCGAATAAGTACTTGAATGTCCATTGTAGGGTGCGCTCAAATTTGGCGTCATTTGTGTATTTTATTATTTTGAGCGGCTACAAAGAATCATGGGAAATGTAGTTTCGACGTACAGTTGTCCCCTGGCAATGTTAAATAAATAACTGTTATTTATTAACAGTACACAAAATACAATAATTATTTAATTGACATGTCCGCGATCGAAAAGTCTTTAAAAAGTATGTTAAGAAAGTAATAATTCCAAACTGGAAATACAATTTCAAATTGATCATTGTTCAATAATGACTTGACCAAACCCATTTCCGTATTACCTATTTATTTTGTTTTGAAAAGTTTTGTGTTAGATTTACAGTCTTGAGTCAATAAGTTGTTCTGATTCCTCAAGAATAGAGACATTTAGGCCAACGCTCTCCATTGACTCTGTATTGCGGGAAGCTGACTCCTTGTCATTTCTGACTTACAACAAAAAAACAGAACAATGTCTAAAAGCTGCTATGTGACAATGTGTATGGTAAACAAGCTAAAAACACATAACTACATTTTTATAAGCTGTCGACCCAAAAAACAAGTGTTTAAGGACACAAATAGTTGTAGATATCAGGGTGTTTCACGTTGGGCCATTCAGTTGGATCATTTCTCCAACAAAAGGAAGGTAAGGAGAAAGTGCACTAGACCAATAAAATTTAATTTCTCAATATATCTTCTCTTTTTTAGGGTGGTTAAATAATCCTTTGACATGGTTAAATGATGAATGTTTACTGTTGCCATTAAATTTCCCTCCAGCGGGCGTAGCTCTCAGAGTAATCAGACACGTTGTGCCTACTTTTGTGTTCTTAAAGGGGTCATCAGATGCCCATTTTCCATTTTCACAAGTTAATATGATGCATTAGGGTCCAAGTGAAAAGTTTGTAATATACTTCAATTAAAAATTCTCTATGGTAGTGTAAAAAAACACTCATTTTACCTGGTAAAAATGCCTCTGTTCTCTGTTCGATATCAGTACCTGGCCCTTTAAATGATATGAACCTCTGCTCACCCCACCCCTCAGTTCTGTGGGGCGTGTCATTACATAGCACACTGGGTGTTGCCTAGACAACGTTTGGGGGTATAGTTGTATAGTTTGGGGAAAATGGCACTGGGGGGGGGGCTTTGAAGACACAGTACAACCCCATCCATTTAAAATTTAATTTAAAAACCGGAGTTGAAACCGAAACAAGATGACACCCGCAAAGAAGTTCGGCAATTAAGGATTATACTGGATGTGTCTGAATGGTTAGTAAACTTAATGTCACTTTGATTTATCTTTATATGTACTGGCAGGGTAGAGTACTGAGAGAGATACGAACGCGATGTGTTTACTGAGGCATAGCTGATTGAACAAGAGCAAAAAAGTGATCGGTTAACATAAATTACCCTGTCCTTATATTGAAGTACATAAATGTGAGTGTTATAGTCTTTACTCATATGCAGTTGAGGGCTGTAAACACTTTTGCAGGTATTGCGTTAACGCTACATCTTAATCATTAAAGGAACACTCCACTTTTTTTTGGAAATAGGCTCATTCTCCAACTCCCCCCGAGTCAATAAGTTGAGCTTTACCGCTTTGAAATCCATTCAGCCGTTCTCCTGTTCTGGCGATATCACTTTTAGCATAGCTTAGCATAGATCATTGAATCCTATTAGACCAATAGCATCGCCTTTAAAAATGACCAACGAGTTTCGATATTTGTCCTATTTAAAACTTGACTCTTCTGTAGTTGTATCGTGTGCTAAGACTGGTGGAAATGCAAAGCTTCAATTTTCTAGGCTGATATCATTAGGAACTACACTCCCATTCCAGCGTAATAGTCAAGGAAGTTTGCTGCCGTAATAAGGCTGAACCAGGAGCAGTAATACCACGCAGCACATGTGCAAATCAAGCGTGCCGTAGGTGTCCTGAAAAGTGAAGCCAAAAGTTTTCGATCGCCCCCCGGTGGCTGGCTGCAGTATAGGTCAGAAACCCCGCCCTCTCCATGTAATCTAATGGGACGTGAGCCAAACTAAATAATCGAATTACATGGCAAATAATTTTTTTCCAAAGGTGATTTCCATCGTGTGAGGTAGTTCTTATAATGCTGATTCATGCTCAGGTGTTCGTTTTTCTAATAAGTTTGCTTTTAAGTAGTTATTTGATGCTATAAAAACGGGGTGTGGTGTCATGATTGTGATCATGCGATAGGGTCTGCGGGAGTTTGGGCGGGACTTTGACACCGCGGCTCCGCCTCACGACACTACTGCGCATGCTCTGGCTCCAAACGAACCTCTACTGCGCATGCTCTGGCTCCAAATGACGTAACTTCCCCCAAGATGGTAGCGGCCATATTGAGCTGTTTTGGCTTCACTTTTCTATAGTGGAAAGAAGCGGAAACGCGTTGTCCATCTTTTTTTACAGTCTATGGTGCAAATGCTAAACTAGCTGGGAACTCATTTCTGATAATACTCCGCCTGCTTCGGCCATTACGGCAGCAAACTTCCTTGACTATTACGCAGGAATAGAAGTGTACTTCCTTCCTAATCTTATCAGCCTAGAAACTCGCAGCTTTGCATTTCCACCGGTCTTAGTACACGATATAACTACAGAAGAGTCAAGTTTTAAATACAACAAATATGGAAACTCGTTGGACATTTTTGAACGCGATGCTACTGGTCTAATAGGATTCAATGATCTATGCTAAGCTATGCTAAAAGTGATATCGCCAGAACAGGAGAACGACTGAATGGATTTCAAAACGGTAAAACTCAACTTATTAACTCGGGGGAAGTTGGAGAATGAGCCTATTTCCAAAAAAAGTGGAGTGTTCCTTTAACAGACAGTTTTAAACCATCTAGCATTACGAAGCTAAGTTTTATACTGACCCTCGTTTATAAAGCAGTATGGTGAGAAATGATTTGCGTAAACATGAACCCATTTAGATAGATCAGCATTCACATTCTCACTCGGGGTTGGTCTATGCTAAAACACTGCTGTCTATCAACTATCGCAGGAGCGGCCTCTGTCGGTGTTACGCCACAACTACAGGCATCTGAGAACTACTGGGTGGATCTTTGTCATTCTGGGTGGTTGTGTACACACACTCCCAACACACATTTCAGTTCAAACAGCTTGTAAAAGTGCATGTGGCACCGGATGACCCCTTTAAACACTCGTTTTTTTAGGTCGACAGCTTATAAAAATATAGTTCTGTGTTTTTTTTTTTGTTTGTTTGTTTGTTTACTGTACACCTTGTCACATAGCAGCTTTTAGACATTTTTTCAGATTTTTGTTATAAGTCAAAAATGACAATGAGGCAGCTTATACAAAGGAGAGCATTGGTTTGTTTTTTTACCTTAGTGGGCGTGGTTTTCATGACGCGTGTCGCTCTGTCTCTATGTCACATGATTGACACTACCACTTTACAGTGAAGCCCCGCCCATTTCTGCCGACCAGTTTGTTTATAATTTCTCTTCTAGTTTAGGGTATTTTAAGTCAGGAACTTCATCACGGTGGCGAAACTTTCAGCGAATGTTTGAAGAGTTTGTGCTGCAGGAGCCGGAGACTTTATTAAATCCGAGTAGCGGAAGAAAATACATCGAATTAATATGGGAAGTTTACTGATTAGGTTTTAGACTCAGTCTTTAATCTGTCATATAAAGTGAGCATGTGAGTTTGACATGTTATACAGTACAGTACAGAGTAACCGGCGTCTCTTTAACATGGCATTTGGGATTCCACATGAATGAATGAATCTTTCAGTCACGGAGAAGTTCTGAACGCGGTTGACTTGAGTGAAAATGGACGAGGAATCAAAGCGAGTGGACGGAGAGGTGAATGACAATAAACATTTCTCAAAAACAGACGCTGATGCTGAGTTGACTTTTGAACACCACAACACACCGCCGGAAACGCGTTTATATAAAAAGCGATGGATCATAGTGTTATTATTCAGCTCGTATTCGCTATGCAACTCATATCAATGGATTCAATACGGAATCATCAACAATATCTTCATGCGCTTCTACGGTGTGGACTCGTTCACCATCGACTGGATGTCTATGATTTACATGTTGACGTACATTCCGCTAATTTTCCCCGTCTCGTGGCTCCTGGATAAAAAAGGGCTGAGGGTCATCGCGCTCGTGGCCGCGGCTATGAATTGCACGGGCACGTGGATCAAGGTGGCCAGTGCGAGACCGGACCTTTTCCCGGTCACATTTTTGGGCCAGTTCACGTGCTCAGTGGCTCAGGTGTTCATTCTCGGGATGCCCTCTCGCATAGCATCGGTGTGGTTCGGATCAGAAGAAGTGTCCACTGCCTGCTCTATTGGGGTCTTCGGAAATCAGGTTGGTTTTAGTAAAATAATAATACCATTGTTTTCTTAACTGTACAATGAAAATTAAAGTTGAAGTGTGCAATTTGTGTATCACTAATAGCATTAAACATAATTGCAAAAATAATAATGATTGTTTTCACACAGGTATCCTGAGCACACCCCAACCCCATTTGCTATTGGTTGGCAAACAGATAACCCCGCCCCCAAACGCTCTTCATTCGTTGAGCCAGTCTAAAGTTGCTGCTTGTTATAATTTACAATCCTGTAAAAAAAAAAAAAAAGATTTATAAATAATATATTATATATTAAAGGGATAGTTCACCCAAAAATGTAAATTTGATGTTTATCTGCTTACTTCCAGGGCTTTCAAGATGTAGGTGACTTTGTTTCTTCAAGAGAACACAAACAAAGATTTTTAACTCAAACCGTTGCAGTCTGTTAGTCATATAATGGTAGTTAATGGGCACCAAACCTTTGAAAGCAAAAAAAAAAAAAAAAACATGCACAGACAAATCCAAATTAAACCCTGTGGCGCGTGACGATACATTGATGTCTTAAGACAAAAAATGATCGGTTCACTTTTGGGTGAACTATCCCTTTAAGTGTTATACAGTTGTTCTTACTTATTTTTAAATATTAGTATGAAAATTATTGGCACATCTTAATTTGTTCGTGATAATGTTTGTATGCAGATTTAATGCACAAATTTATGCAGACATACATGAGACTACTGGTCTCATTAAGTACATTTTCTCTAATTTATTTAATGATGTATTGTATTTAGTCATATATGGGCTATTATACAAAATTGGTGCAAACTGCTGTCCCACAACCAAAAAACACATTTAAAGCATTTACGTTTTCAAATCTTAGATGTTCACTAATCATTTAGTGGGTACTTTCAATTGGGAGGTGGCTGTTCCAAACCCTAACCCCTGAATTTCAGCTTATGAAAAGATATCGAAAAAATTTTTGCGTTTTATTCCATTCCATCGTTTTATTCCATTGTTGTTTTTAAAAATCTAATTTTGATTAAAAAAAATGGTGTGTGTGTAACCTAACTTTAAAGGGATAGTTCACCCAAAAATGAAAATTTGATGTTTATCTGCTTACCCCCAGTGCATCCAAGATATAAGTGACTTTGTTTCTTCAGTAGAACACAAATGAAGATTTTTAACTCAAACCGGTGCCGTCTGTTCGTCATATAATGGCAGTGAATGTGTCTTGGGACATCAATGTATCATCACAAGCCACAGGGTTTAATTTGGATTTGTCTGTGCATGTTTTTTTTTAGTTACTTTCAAAGGTTTGGTGCCCATTCACTGCCATTATATGACTACCAGACTGCAACAGTTTGATTCAAAAATCTTTGTTTTTTTGTTCTACTGAAGAAACAAAGTCAATGTATTGTATAATACCTTGGGTATTATACAAGTTGCAATGCATACAAAGTTCAAAAACCCTCATTTTAGGCCAACCAAAATGGAGGACAAGTGCAGGATGAAACATTGTTGTTGTACTTAAGTGTTTTAATGTGCAACCACATAGTTACGTATCAAGTTGAACAGGCCTTTAGTTCCCAAATTTATAGTCACGGTACAGTGATTCACAACAGAGAAAAGTAGGGAGTGGATTCAAACAAAGTGCAGTTTTAAAAGCACAGCTATGTTTGAATTCAAACCTAACTGGTAATGTCACATTCATTTAGTTAATGTAACCTCAAAAATATTTGTTTTTCCTCAGTTGGGGATCGCCATAGGCTTCCTCGTTCCACCAATACTGGTTCCAAATGTTGAAGATCTGGACGAGTTAGCAGCTCACATCAGAGTCATGTTCTACATCACGGCGGGTGTGGCCACATTCCTGTTTGTATTGGTAGTCATTGGTGAGTTAAATGTCAGTTATACAATTTTGTTCAATAGTTCATTCCAAAAGATGCAACATAATTAAGATGCCTTATATGAAATCCAAATTATTGCACATCTTTCACAGATATTACAGAGATCTTGTTATCTTGGCAACATGCTTAAAGGTTGTATCAGCGATTTCTAGCCTAAAACATAAAGTGTCAATTTCAGCTGACCTTTCTTCACGATCCGCTCGCTGCCTGCCCCATAAATTGTCTGTGAAAAAAATGCGTCTCTCTGGTCAGCCTAGGGTCCGAGATATGCCAAAAAAACAATCGGCACTACCAACCTTTCCACAGATAAACAAACAGTGTTCCAACCAATCAGCGTCAGGGGATTGGTGTTGTGGACTTTCCTACTGGTGCAGGGATGTGAGGGAGGCGGAGCGAAAGTCCATAACACCAAACCCCTGACGCTGATTGGAGCGGATCGTGAAGAAAGGTCAGCTGAAATTGACACTTTATGTTTCAGGCTAGAAATCGCTGATACAACCTTTAAATCAAAATGATTTTGAGATTATGTGTGGACCAGAAGTTGCTGACTATGTAGAACGTTTCAGTCATTTAAGATGTTCAGTGAAGATTGGGATGCTATTTTAGAAGGCAGTGAAGTGAGATCGCTCACCAGGTTTTTTTTCACGAACGTACATAGACAAATTTTGTATTTATAGTTTACACACACCAAACTAACATATAAATGATTTTCGTTGGCACATAACACCTGCTATTTTGTTAGTCTGACTTATAAATGGAGTCAGTTAGTGCTGATGATTATCTGACCTTTAGCCCAACTGACAGAAGGGGAAATTATTATTTTTTTCTTTCGGTTTCAACCCATTTGATTTGCTTCCTTTTTTATTCTGCACATGCTCTCTGTTTCAGCATTTTAAATGCTGAGATGCCCATTTTTATTTTGACAAGGCTACAAAATGCCCAGTCATATTCAGAGCGACACTCACATGCGTTCAGTTCTGTTCTCACAAGCAAAAAAGCTTGTCTAGACAATTGAAAGAAGAAAATCACAAGACAATTTAAAGTCTTAAAGGGACAGGGACAATTTTTTTAAACGTGACATTTTCTTCCATTGAACACAAAAGGACATTTTTTTAAAATTAATATTTAAAGCAACACTCACATGCATTCTGTTCTGTTCTCACAAGCAAAAAAGCTTGTCTAGACAATTGAAAGAAGAAAAGCACAAGACAATTTAAAGTCTTAAAGGGACAGGGACAATTTTTTTAAACGTGACATTTTCTTCCATTGAACACAAAAGGACATTTTTTTCAAATTAATATTTAAAGCCAACACTCACTTGCATTCAGTTCTGTTCTCACAAGCAAAAAAGCTTGTCTAGACAATTGAAAGAAGAAAATCACAAGACAATTTAAAGTCTTAAAGGGACAGGGACAATTTTTTTAAACGTGACATTTTCTTCCATTGAACACAAAAGGACATTTTTTTTAAATTAATATTTAAAGCAACACTCACTTGCATTCAGTTCTGTTCTCACAAGCAAAAAAGCTTGTCTAGACAATTGAAAGAAGAAAAGCACAAGACAATTTAAAGTCTTAAAGGGACAGGGACTATTTTTCTAAATGTGTATGACATTTTCTTCCATTGAACACAAAAGGATTTTTAGAAAACATGATCTGTTAAGCACTAAAATGTTCAATAAAAGCAACGTGACAGTTGTGTATTGCATTTACAGTCTGTCAGTCACTTACTTTTATGTCATATTTTTACAACTTGGGTTTTCTGCTAAACACTACCTTTTTTGTTCAATGCAATAAACAAATAAAAATCATGCTGGTGAGTTAAATGATGACAGTTATTATTTTTGGGTGAACTGTTCTACTAATTTCCATCGAGATGACCAGTTTAGCTGCTCTGTTATGTAATTTTTAGTTAAGATCAAGCACAGCAGATTCCAGTGTTTCTGTCTAATAGTTCCCCAATGCTGCAGAGTTTTTAATATCTAGTGTGTGTTTGATAGAGCAAATATCATTGAGTTCAGTCACCTGCAGTCTTGGGGACAGCAGGGTAAATTTGTACTCAAACACAAACATCCACAGATGTCAAAACATTCAATTTAAGCAGATTTCCATCCAAATGGACCACTTGGATTGAACACACAGGCCCGATTGGCCATCTTGACACTGGGATTGCTTTAATGAAATATACATGTGATGTTGTCTTGCATTTTGCCCAAAAGTGTGCATCGTAGACAGCATTACTTTGATGCCTATATTATGGAATAACTTTCTTTTATCAATGTTGTTTTAGTTTTCATTAGAATTTTTGTTTTAACATTAAATCATTTAATCTTTTTATTTAATTATTTAATCATACTTATGCATGTGTGACCCTGGACCACAAAACCTGTCTTAAATAGCACAGGTATATTTGTAGCAATAGCCATACATTGTATGGCTCAAAATTATACATTTTTCTTTAATGCCAAAAATCATTAGGATATAAAGTAAAGATCATGTTCCATGAATATATTTTGTAAATTTCCTGCCATAAATATATCAAAACCTAATTTTCCATTAGTAATATGCATTGCTAAGAACTTCGTTTGGACATCATTTTCTCAGTATTTAGATTTTTTCCACTCTTATATTCCAGATTTTCACATTGTCGTATCTCGGCCAAATATTGTCCTATCCCAACAAACCACACATCTATGGAAAGCTTATTTATCTATCAGCTTTCAGATGAGATAATCTTGATTGACCCTTGAAAATTGACTCTTATGACTGGTTTTGTGGTCCAGGGTCACGTATATATTCAAGTTTTTCAATTGTACTTCAACTTAAACTTATTTCAGTTAGTTGCCAAAGCAACATTTCTTGTTTTTGTAAGTATGCATTTTTAATATTTAGTTTTTTGTACTCTCAATATTTTTATTATTAGAATTTTTAGCAAACATTCTCTTGTAAATGCACTTTTTCATTTTTAATTTTTTAAATTTTATTTAATCGATATTTAAATTCAAAAAAGTCAACTCACCATTGTTTTACACAGAGCTGTCCAGTTGCACCATAAAGCTGATCTATGTGATCTATGACTAGACTAAAACACTCCTTAAATACACAAAGCATTAGACTTTATAGACATATTGCTTCTTCAGTAAAGAAAACGCTGGCCTAATTCAAACAACCGGTTCTTTATTTACCCTTGCATCACAAACAAGCAGAGAACTGCAAACTGTTGCGCTAATTCATTCTATGGTTTGAGGGTCCAATGGGGTTTTGCTGTCATTCAAAAGCTCTTTTTCGTACTTTGCATTGGCTCTCTGTGATGTATCTGACTTGTGATTGGACGCATTTGTGTTTTTATATTCTCGCTAGTGTTTCAGGAGCGACCGGAGATCCCTCCCACCCTCTCTCAGGCCGCGGCTCGGCAGATCTCTCCGGAAAGCTACTCGTATACGGCCTCCATCCTCAGGCTGCTCCGCAACAAAGCCTTCATCCTCCTCGTCATCACTTACGGTGAATGTCTTACTCTGTGCACAACAGATGCATTCAGAACCTCAAACTGGGGTTCATTATGCTTGCTGCCATTTAAACACACAGTCATAGTTTGTTACTGAGCACATTAACATGAATAGTCCTATAGTCAGTGGTGTTTGCAAATGTAAGCATGAATGTTACTGCTCATACTTTGGGTTTGTGATTCGAACAAGCTCCTAACCCTAAATTATTAAACTTTGGCACATAACTTGTCCTTCAGATCACATATGTGCTGCTTCTAGAGTCATAGTCACATTGTGCATTGTATAAAAATGGCCAAAAACATACATATACACACACACACACACACACACACACATAAAACACAATCAAGGGACTTGATCCATACACTACCAGTCAAAAGTTTTTGAACAGTAACATTTTTATTACTTTAAAAGAAGCCTTATCTGCTTACTAAGCCTGCATTTATTTAATCCAAAGTACAGCAAAAACTATAAAATATTTTTATAGTCTCAAATAACTAATTGTAATTTTTTTTCCTGTGATCAAAGCTGAATTTTCAGCAGAATTACTTGTCTTCAGTGTCACATGATCCTTCAGAAATCATTCTAAAAATGCTGATTTGCTGTTCAAGAAACATTATTATTATTAATCAATATTTGAAACAGTTGAGTACATTTTTTTTCAGGATTCTTTGATGAATAGAAAGATTCAAAGATCAGCATTTATCTAATATTTATCTAATTAAAAGCTTTTATACACTATACCATTCAAAAGCTTGGAGTCAATATAATGTTTTATTTTTTTGAAAAATAAATTATAGAAATGAATACTTTTATTTAGCAAGGATGCTTTTAATTAGGGTTGTCATTATCGATTATTTTATTAATCGAGTAATCTGTCAATTATTCTAACGATTAATCGAGTAATCGGATAATTATAATTATATATTTTTTTGTAATAATAAAATATACCCAAGTTAACAATAGCCTTTAAAATGACTTAAGTACATATGTGACCCTGGACCACAAAACCAGTCTTAAGTCGCTGGGGTATATTTGTAGCAATAGCCAAAAATACATTGCATGGGTCAATTTTTGATTTTTCTTTTATGCCAAAAATCATTAAGAAATTAAGTAAAGTTCATGTTCCATACAGATTTTTTGTAAAATTCCTACTGTAAACATATCAAAATGTAATTTTTGATTTGTAACATGCATTGTTAAGAACCTAATTTGGACAACTTTAAAGGTGATTTTCTCAGTCTTTTTGATTTTTTTGCATCCTCAGATTTCTGATTTCAAATAGATGTATCTCAGCCAAATATTGTCCTATCCTAACAAACCATACATCAATAGAAAGCTTATTTATTGAGCTTTCATATGATGTATAAATCTCAGTTTTGTCAAATTTAACCTTATGACTGGTTTTGTGGTCCAGGGTCACATATATTATAGCAAAGAGGCAATAATAATTAGTTCAAATAAAGTATCAAAAGCAAGTAGTCATATGGTTTTATTGAACAAAACTGTTCAAATACATAATGTATTATAAACAGTAAAGCTAATGTACATTATGCATGCAAATGCCTGCAGAGGGCGCCATCGGACTGACGATTGTTTTTTTTTTAACTTTATTATTTGTTTAATCCTCGTTTAAAATTGACTCAACAAACATTTAATTCAAATGTCCACTTAATCTTTAATATTTTGCAATTTCTTTATGACAGAAATGCTGCAGGCAATGTAATTTGTTGAATATGTGGACATCAAAACGTGTAAACTCAGGGCGAGGGTTTAAACTTTTATTTTGAAATTGCGATGAACAGTTAGCATATAGAGATATACTGATGTATTCTCCTGCATTTGCATAGGGTTATAAATGATATACCTTACAAATCTGAGGAAATAGCAGAGATGTAACATGCAGAGATAAAGTTTGAGATGCTCCACACATGTAAATGACAACAGTTCTTGTTTAGCAACATTTACTTTTTTTTTTAAATATATTTTATATACAAATATACAAAATATACAAAAACTGCTTTTTTTATGTAAAATTCACATTATAAAAGACCCACATTTCTAACTTTAATTCATGGGGATAACATGGATAATTTCACATGGTTTAGTGTAAGATTTTTGCCCATCTTTTGGAAAATCCAGTTTTAAAAGTAAAAAAAAATAACTTTTACCAGTAGGTGGCTGCAGAGCTCCACTATTTGCTATTTGCTATTTGACCACCTGAAAGATATTTTTCACAAGTTTTTTCAGTTGAATTCATATCTACAGTACAGACCAAAAGTTTGGACACACCTTCTATATATATATATATATATATATATATTTAATTGAATCGTAGTGTTTGTGAATTTTTAATAGCATTATGCTTAATTATCATTTTAAATGGGTTTAATATGTGGAATGCGGCACTTCCGGTATTTTGCCGATTACTTGACACAGGCAAAATGCAATCGAGGAGTTTTAAAAATCGATGATAAAGACATTTATAATGTTACAAAAGATTTCTATGTCCGATAAATGCTGTTTTTCTGAACTTTCTATTCATCAAAGAAACCTGAAAAAATTCTACTCAGCTGTTTTCAACATGATAATAATACTAAATAATAAATGCTTTTTGAGCAGCAAATCAGAATATTAGAATGATTTCTGAAGGATCATGTGACTGGAGTAATGATGCTAAAAATGTAGCTTTGAAATCAAAGGAACAAATTACATTTTAAAATAGATTTTACTGTTTGTGCTGCACTTTGGATCAAATAAATGCAGGCTTGGTGGGCAGAAAAGACGTCTTTAAAAACATAAATCTTACTGTTAAAAAACCAGGAAGCCAATTTGCATAGCAGCTTCAGCCATGTTAATAATATTATTTATATATAAATATATTTATTCATATATTATCATTATAAGCTTGGGTTCAGTAAGAGTTCATTTAATTTCTTTTAAATAAATTAATACTTTTATTCATCACGGATGCATTAAATTGACGAATACTTTAAATAAATCCCATTCTGAACTTTCAATTTATCAAATCAGAAAAAAAAGTCAAGCTTTTTGCGAAAATATGAAGCAGCTGTTTTCAACATTGATAATAATAATAAATGATTCTTAAGCAGAAATCAGCATATTAGATGATTTCTAAAGCATCATGTGATGCTGAAGACTGGAGTAATGATGGTGAAAATTCAGCTTTGCATTACTGGAATAAATTACATTTGAAAATATATTCTAATAGAAAACAGGTATTTTATTCACAATACTGCTGTTTTTACTGTATTTTTGATCAAATAAATGCAGCCTTGGAGAGCAAAAGAGACTTCTTTCAAAGGCATTAACAATGTTAGTGTATATATTTATTTACAGATTAGATATGCCTAGCTAGTGATGAGCTGTCTACATACACAAACACACACATTTGTGCAACACTTGCATGAAGGAAGTCTGTAGCTGCATTTAACCTGGCTGAACATTGACAGAAATAAACCTGCAGGAATGCAGATCCCTTCAGAAATGTGAAGACATTTACTGCTTACTACTGGAGATGCACACCAGATCAGCTGTCTGCTAGGACACTTTTGTTAGCAGGCTTTTTAATTTTAGCATGTTTCTGTTTTTGATTTCATTTGTCTTTCTTCATCAGGGCTGAATGTTGGCTGTTTCTATGGTGTCAGTACGCTGCTTAACCGAATGATCATTGAACACTATCCTGTAAGTCTCACCCACCCACTTCTTATCCAGCCAATCACAAGAGCCCTTTTCGGCACTTATTTTACATAATGCATCAGTGAAAGCACTTCTTCTACTATACATTTTTTTATTCATTTATCCAGAAAAACTGATCTTGGTCTGCAGCTAAAACAGAGAATGCATGTAAAACTTTGCTCTTCTTTGAACAGGGAGAAGAGGTGAATGCCGGCAGGATCGGCCTCACCATCGTGATCTCTGGCATGGTGGGATCCCTCATTTGTGGGATCTGGTTAGACCGAACTAAGACGTACAAGTAAGAGGATAGACTTTAATCTTGAAATGTCCTCCAGACAGTGACAGTGCTTGATAAACATTTGTTTTCATTACTCCTTGAAGATAAGTGTGTTATTGAGTCCTTCCCCAGTGAGTCTGTTCATATGCTTTGGTTTAGTGTGTTTGTCCAGGTGTTTGAATCTCTGACCCATGAACTTAGACCTTAGTGACCCCGTAAACCTTTTGTTTAAGTGTATTTGACCCGTCACAGCACGCCTTCCCCTCCTGGACATTGTGATGTTTCTTTTGTTCAGCAGAATGAAGGACAAAGTGGTTTCAAGTGTAAAAACTCACCTTTACACTCTCCACACACACTTTTTCTACTTTTCAAATATTTTTTATGTATACACTATATTGTTCAAACGTTTGTAGTCAGTAAGATTTTTTTTAAGTCTCTAAATGCTCACCAAGGCTGCAGTTATTTAATTTAAAAAACAGTAAAACCTGTAATATTGTGAAATATTATTGCAAATAAAAATAGCTGTGTTCTATTTGAATATATTTTAAAGTATAATTTATTCCTGTGATGCAAAGCTGAATTTTTAGCATCATTACTCCAGTCTTTAGTGTCACTCGATCCTTCAGAAATCATTCTAATATGCTGATTGGCTGCTCGAGAAACATTTCTTATTATTATCAATGTTGAAAACAGTTGTGCTGTCTAATATTTTTGCAAAAATTGTAATACATTTTATTTTTCAGAATTCTATGATGAATAGAAAGTTCAGAAATAGAAATCTTTTAAAGCATTATAAATGTCTCTCTTAAAATATATAATGCATCCTTGCTGAATAAAAGTATATTTTAGAGTCCCCAAACTAGTAGGTAGTGTAGAATTTATTGTTTTTAGCCTTATCCTAAACCCAAATGTTCAATATCGCAAAAATGTGATGTGAAAATACATGATAAAAATAATTTTTAGAACCAATAATCTAAACAAAAAGTAAAGCAATCATGAATCATTTAAATTTTTATGATTTGAAAATGATTGATATACTGTATTGTTACACGATTACGATTGTCCAACAGTTGTGCCGTCATTACCACTGAAACCAACCATTTTTCCAAAGAGGTTTTGACGAAACACCCAGATATACATGTTAGATTCAGACTTTTTACTAAAATGTTATTTCACTGGATGTACACTGCTGTTCAAAAGTTTGGGATTTTTAATGTTTTTTTTTTATGATATTCCCTCATTAAGGCTGCATTAGCTTGATCAAAAATACAGAAAAAAATAGTAATTATTTAAATATTATTACAGTTCCAAATAATAGCTTTCTATTTTAATATATTTTAAAATATAATTTATTTCTGTGATGCAAAGCTGAATTTTCAGCATCATTACTCCAGTGTCACAAGATCCTTCAGAAATCATTCTAATATCTAATAATATTCCAACAAAATATTAAGCATCACAACTGTTTTCAGCATTGATAATACATCAGCATATTAAAATGATTTCTGAAGGATCATGTGACACTGAAGACTGGAGTAATGATGCTGAAAATTCAGCTTTGCATTACAGGAATAAATTACATTTTTAAATATTTTCACATAAAAAACATTGGAAAACTGGATTTTTTTTTTTTTTTTTTTTGATCAAATAAATGCATGAACATAAGAAACTTATTAAAAACTTCTTACAGATCCCAAACTTTGAAACAGCAGCTGCTATAAATGATATAATCAAACTCATTTGCCATTCATACTAGGATTTACGTGTTGGATGATCCTGATAAAAGATTTATCCTGTCCTATGTTTCTGTTATGTAATTTCTCCACAGACAAACAACACTCGCCGTGTATGTGATGTCGCTTGTGGGTTTGGTGATTTATGCTTTTACCTTGGATCTGGGTCACCTGTGGGTTGTCTTCATCACAGCAGGAGCTCTCGGGTACTAGAAAATGTCAAATTGAAAACATCTTTTATTTTCCTTTCTTTGTTGTTGTTATAGTTTGTTTCTGTTTTGTTTTGTCATTTTAGTTTTACAATAAAAACTTCGCCAATTTTGTCTCTCTCTCTCTCACTATATATAAATTTAGATATAAATATTAAATATAGATGTTTTGTTTGTGTGCTATTTATGCAGGTTCTTCATGACGGGTTACCTTCCACTCGGTTTTGAGTTTGCAGTCGAATTGACTTACCCAGAGTCTGAGGGAACATCTTCAGGACTTCTAAACTGTTCTGCACAGGTTTGTGTGATATTTAATAATACTTACAGTCAAGCCCGAAATTATTCATACCCCTGGCAAATTCTGACTTCAACCAGCAAGTTTTTTTTAGATTAGAAATGACACAGACGTCTCCCAGAAGATAATAAGATGATGTACAAGAGGCATCATTGTGGAAAAAATGATTACTCATCTTTTATTTACATTTGAACAAAAAGTGGCATGTCCAAAATTATTCATACCCTTCTCAATAATCAATACAAAAGCCTTTATTGGCTATTACAGCAATCAAACGCTTCCTATAATTGCTGACCAGCTTTTTGCATGTCTCCACTGGTATTTTTGCCCATTCATCTTTAGTGATGAGCTCCAACTCTTTCAGGTTGGAGGGTCTCCTTGCCATCACCCTGATCTTTAGCTCCTCCACAGATTCTCAATTGGATTTAAGTCAGGACTCTGTCTGGGCCACTGCAAAACGTTAATGTTTTTGTCTTCTGACCATTTCTTCACCACTTTTGCTGTGTTTTGGGTTGTTGTCATGCTGAAATGTCCACTGGTGCCCAAGGCCAAGTTTCTCTGCAGACTGCCTGATGTTGTTGTTGAGAATATTTTAGATGTATTGCTCCTTTTTCATGGTGCCGTTTACTGTGATTATGTTTCCTGGTCCACCGGCTGAAAAACATCCCCTAAACATTAGTTTCCCACCACCATGTTTGACAGTGGGGATGGTGTTCTTAGGGTTGAAGTCTTCTTCGTTTTTACACCAAATGAAGGCTACATCATTGTGGCCAAACAATTCAATTTTTTTGTTTCATCTGACCATAAAACAGAAGACTAGTCTTATTCCTTGTCCAGATAAGCTTTTGCAAAGGCCAAGTGGGCTTTTGTGTGCCTTATCTGGAGAAGTGGTGTCCTCCTTGGTCTGCGTCTGTGGAACCCAGTGGTGTGCAGTGTCTGTTGGACTGTCTGCCTTGAGATGTTGCCACCAGCAGAGCCCAGATTCATCAGGATGGCCTTGGTGGTGATCCTTGGATTCTTTTTTACCTCTCTCACTATCCTCCTGGCCAGCACAGGTGTCACTTTTGGCTTGCGACCACATCCTCTGAGATTTTTCACAGTGTGGAACGTCTTGTATTTTTTTAGTAATACTTTGCACTGTAGCCACTGGAACTTCAAAACATTTAAATATGGTCTTATAGTCTTTTCCTGACTTGTGAGCAGCCACAATGCGCAGCCGCAGGTCCTCAGTGAGCTCCTTTGTCGTAGCCATGACTGTCCACAAACCAACAGCAGAGAGCTTCTGTTTTTCACCTGTTGAATTTATTAAAACTCTTAAGTTCTCAATGAATCAGGGTAATTAGGATGCTTTAGAACAGCTTGGACTATTTGGAATGGTACAGAACTTTGGATTTTCCCATAGACTGTGACAGTTTGCAAAGGGTATGAATAATTTTGGACATGCCACTTTTTGATCAAATGTAAATAAAAGCTATATTTTTTTCCACAATGAACAATGATACTTGTACATCGTCTTATTATCTTTTGGGAGAAACCTGTCATTTCTGGTCAAAAAAAAAACTTGCTGGTTGAATGAAAGTAACTTTAAGTCAGAATTTGCCAGGGGTAATTTTGGGCTTGACTGTATGTTATTTTTTAAAGTTGTGTATTATGTTGTATTGAGCTTTATATGATTTTATATGGAGTTACCAGCTAATTTTAACGATTGTGATTTCTTACTGCAGGTATTTGGGATCATATTCACAATCTGTCAGGGGAAAATCATGGACTCGTTCAATACTCTTGCTGGAAATCTCTTCCTGTGTGCCTTCCTGCTGATAGGAACCTTCATTACAGGTGCAGATCACTCAATACTCCTTTACCTGACTAGTTGTTTCTCTTTATTTTACTTATTGTGAAACAGTTTTTTAATTATTTACTCTGGTCCTACTCTTGCTGTAGTTACGTTTGAATGTTTCCCGTGATGATAATACTTGGAAAGCATTGTATATTCAAATTTATCTGACATTATGAAAGCTCATGTTTCAGTTAATGTTTGAGCTATTAAACAGAAAAAAACACAGGGTTTTGTAAATATTAAAAAAGCAACATTGTTTTTGCACAGTTACAGCCAAAATCCTTCAGCCGAATGTGATCTTTGTGTATCTTCATATTAGTTAGTTGTACGTGTAAAAAGTGCTTAAAATGAAGGTTGATTTTAATCAAATGCTTAGCTGTGTTGTCAGGACAAGCATGTTTTTCATAAATACAAGGTCAAGGCAGGTCAGCACGTGGTTTAAATGTTGCAAACTTGTATAATTTGTTAATTACAATAGTAATGTTGGTTGCAGTTGTAAATTGTTGTTATGAATATCTTCCTGGTTAATATTCAATGAATTTTCTAGGCAGTAAAAGTTAATGAGTAATTGTATAATCCTTCAAATAACATTTATGCATTGAAGAACAAAGCTTTATTTCTGTTAAACTTTGTTTCTCTGACAACTTGCATCTCGAAAGTCCAATCAGATTGATCTTCCACTATATTATTATTTTTTATTATTTGTATAATAATAATAATAATAATAGTAATGATTATGATATTTTGTCTAAAGAATATCAAATACATTATATATTCTGATATTTATTTAATTTTTACGAGAAGAATATTTTATTTCACAGTGCATAAAATAGACTTCATATAATAAATAAAAAAATAAATTCCTTTTTTTTTTGGGGAGGGGGGATGAAATATGACCTGGACATTCATCCGTTTTATATTCACAATTCAAATACTTATTATAAAGACTAGAGCTTACAGTTATCTGTCATCTGTTATCAGTCATTTTAGTAGATAGTCTGGTGAATGTTAAAGCTGTAATAATGTACGTCTCATTGCATTTCTCGTCTTTATCTCAGCCTGTATTAAGTCAGATCTGCGCAGACAGTTGGCAAACCAGCAAGCACTGGCAGCTGTAAGTAACCAGACTTATCAACAAAACAGTTATGCAATTACACTTTACAATATGCAATGCAATATATTTGTGATAAAAAGCAGCTAAAGATTTACATGACCTTCCCATTCAGAAATAACTTTATGTTTTGTGTTTTTTGCGAGTGTGTGTCTCTTGTTTGTCAGATGCAGCAGAAATCTTTTTATTCCCCACTAACGTACTGAAGATACTACAAAACATGACAGTCCTGTTGTTTCTATCTCATGTTTCTGTGTTTTAACCTGAACTCCAGTGTTCATTCAAAGGTGCTTTTGGTTTGATAGTTGTTGTTGCAAACATCCACAGCAGGAACATGACCGTGTTCCTGCAGGTTCTCAAGGGTCTCCGGCCTCGAGCAGCTCCTGTGGCGCTTTTGAACTTTTTTGTGTGTTGACATTCCAGCGCTGTGATTGGATAACACACGGGAAATGCTCTGAGATTCGCACCAGCTTTATAAACACATTTCATCCTGTTCTTCACCATCACTCCTGATCAGCTTTACACGCAATGTCGTGTTTTCTTGAACCACGCATCCTATTCATACTCTTTTTACTATTTCCCATTATCCTGCTCTGTTTTTCCACTTCATTGCCTCTTCTGTTATGTCCAATACACTATCATTCAAACATTTGGAGTTGGTATGATTTTTAAAATTTGAAAGAAAATACGCTTTTATCCTCACCAAGGCTGCATTTCTTTGATCAAAAATACAGTAAAAATAGTAATATTGTGAAATATTATTGCAATTCAAAAGGACTGCTTTCTGTTGTAATATATTTTAAAATGTAATTTATTCCTGTGATGCAAAGCTGAATTTTCAGCAGCATTACTCCAGTCTTCAGTGTCACATAATCCCTCAGAAATCATTCTAAAATGCTGATTTGCTGCTCAAGAGCATTTCTGATTATACATTTTTTTTGTGATTTTGATAAATATAGACTTTAAAATAAATAAATGAAAACAGCATTTGTTTGAAAATAGAAACATACCAAGATTCTAAATGTCTTTACTGTTACTTTTTGATTCATTTAAATGCATCCTTGCTGCATAAAAGTATTAAGTTCTTGCTATGACTTTTAGTAACACTCATAGTCTTCTTAATATTATAATTAACAGTAATCATAAATTGTACTATTTTTACATTAATTATATTTATATAGTTCTATATTTTCATAAAATTATATGTGAGCCTGGACCACAAAACCAGTCTTAAGTAGCATGGGTAGATTTATAGCAATGGCCAACAATGCATTGTATGGGTCAAAATTATAGATTTTTATTTTATGCCAAAAATCATTAGGATTTTAAAGGAGTAGTTCACTTTCAGAACAAAAATTTACAGATAATGTACTCACCCCCTTGTCCTCCAAGGGGGTGAGTACATTATCTGTACATTTTTGTTCTGAAAGTGAACTAATCCTTTAAGTAAAGACCATGTTTCATGAAGATATTTTGTAAATTTCCTATCAAAACTTAATTTTTTTAAAAAAATATATATTAGTAAAATGCATTGCTAAGAACTTAACTTAAATTTTTTTTGCACCATCAGATTCCAGATTTTCAAATAGTTGTCTCGGCTAAATATTCTCCCATCCTAACAAACCATACATCAATGGAAAGCTTATTTATTCAGCTTTCAGATGATGTATACATATAAAAAAGCATAAAAGTGTTAAGTTCTTTCAAAAACGTAGAAATTGTACTCTTCCCATTCCTCTTTTCCATGTATCATGTTCTCCCTTTCATTTTTTTCCTCACTTTTTTCCCCACGTTTTTAACTCCTCTGATCATCTCATTCTCTGTTCTACTTTCCTATCTCTCCCAATCCATTCATGTTCACAGATCAGTGTGTGTGTGTGTGTGTGTGTATCTACAGGCAGCATTGGGCAGGTCAGACGTTCAGGATCACAGTGGGACGTCTCTCCTCCCCTCCACACACATGTGATCAATCAATCACTGCTTGATTTAATTGCTGACTGTGGTTCAGGTATGGGTAGCACACGCGATCAGCCCTTTTGATTCACGATCGATGAGACTCATTTTAATTATCGCTCATAAAGTGATTCAGATGTTTTTGATTCTCTCTCAGCGTCCAGTGTTTTTTGACCGCTCTGTCTGAATGCTTCACCTTTGAGCTTTGTGCTTTGTGTTTACATTGTGGTTTGGTTGCTCGGTGTGTACTAACATTTAACCTTCATTTAATCCACTAATATACTTACTGCCTGCAGAGGGTGTGTGCATGAAACTGGTTTGTGGCCAACAGGGGGCGCCGTTTCACTGGGATATCTCTTACTAATTGTGTGTTTTGTGATTGCAGGTCCATGAGGAAGCATCACCAGCACCAGCTTTTGAAGCCAAACTCTAATGCGATCTCAGGACAGATTGTGTCGCATGTCTTATTTTTTATCTTTCGAATACAGCCTTAAATTTTGATTTATTTTTCTCTGCCTTGGAACTTTTGAATCATATTGTATTGTGTGTGTGTGTGTGTGTGTGTGTGTGTGTGTGTGTGTGTGTGTGTGTGTGTGTGTGTGTGTGTGTGTGTGCTTATTTGAATTGTGTCAAGTGTTTATAACAGCAAGGGATTGATCAGGTATTTGTTTGTATTTGTGTTTACTTGATCACTAATCATCTCAAATAGGATATATTCTAATTTTTAACTTGTTCATCAAATGAGGATTTAAATTATTAATGTTAACATTTAAAAATTTTCAATTTTGTATTGAAACCCATAAGAACGTTGAGCGTTTCAGTGTTGGTTGAACTTGAATAGAAACCGAAGCTCAACGCAGTTAAATATGCTGCCCTGGTTTTATATATTCATTATATATAATCATTATATATAAGTTTTTAATATAAGTACTGAATTGATGTTGCTTTATTTTTATACAGTTGTTTTATTTTTTGACCCTACTTAAAGTTCTATAAAGACATTCTGAACAAATTGTAATAAATAAAGTAAATCTAACATCTAAAGCACAGTTATATTATTTTGTTTTTAAAATGTTAAAAACAATTTTGTAAAATATGTTTAGTATCATTACTATCTGCCTATTGTACCTGACAGTGAATAATACAATGCTATAATTTTCAGTATCACCCATATTCTTCTTAATATAGAAGAACAGTATCACAGGTATATTTGTAGCAATAGCCAACAATACATTGTATGGGTCAAAATTATTGTTTTTTCTTTTATGCCAAAAAATATTAGGATATTAAGTAAAGATCATGTTCCATGAAGATATTTTGTACATTTCCTACTGTAAATATATATCAAAACATAATTTTTTGATTAGTAGTATGCATTGCTAAGAACTTCATTTAGACAACTTTTAAAGGCAATTTTCTCAATATTTAGATTTTTTTGCACCCTCAGATTCTAGATTTTCAAATAGTTGTAAGCCAAATATTGTCCTATCCTAACCAGAGCTAACTTATTTATTCAGGTTTTAGATGATGCATAAATCTTATGACTGGTTTTGTGGTCCAGGGTCACAAATAATACAATGCTATGGTTTTCAGTAAGACCCATTTTCTTATTATTATTATTACAATTAACTGTAATCAGTACAGTAAATTGTACTATTTAAAAAAAAATATATGTTTATATAGTTCTATATTTTCATTAAATTGTATATAGCCAAATTACGATTAAATATAAATAAATTATAATACAAATATAGTTATTAATATAATAATGTTATTATACTTTATACAAATATTAATAATATATATTATTACTGTAGCCATCACCCTATTTTTTTTTACTGTAAGAGGTGGCTTACGGGTAAATTGTATGGGTCTTGCTTTCGGTCTCATCCACATCAAGCTATTTTTAGCTGTACAAAACATGTCGTTTTCTTCTTGATATTGCAAATTGGTGTCTTACCATATAATTTAATGTATTATCTTAATTATGAACGCATTGGTTTATAGTGCAAACAGTTTTACTGTTTACTGCACGTTGTTACTCGTCCTTATTTCCCTATAGCAGCTAATGAACCGGAAGTCTCGCCCATATGCTTATTTCCGCGTTATTTTAATATACATAAATATTTAGATTTTATAAATTTTATTATTTTAAAATGTTATATTTTAATAATATATGTATATAACGTCTCAAACTGAACAATAATCACAAATAGCGCTCAAATGAGTATCCATAAATATTTTAATGCAGTGAACATTGCAGAAAAAAGTGTCAGCATTTATATGACAGCATTTATGATATACGTAAAAAAAGACATCTTATTTCACAATTTTATAACAGCATTTAATATTTTTATCAAACTGTATAATCATTTTAAGTAGCAAAATTAAAAAAAGAACCAGCAGTAACGTCCCGTACACATTCCAAACAAAGTAAAAACAGCTGGACAGTTTTACTCCTTCGACGACTTTCTGAGACAAGTGCATTTGAAAGGGCATTTCAGATGAGTGAGGCAGCAGCAGCAGCCTGTTTCTTCCTGCAAATCATCAGATTCTCTGTGATAGTCTGTTGGAGCTCCCTGTTGTTCAGGTGGAGGTATTTATTCACCCGGCTGCGACACGTGTTCGTATATGATCTGTAATCCACATGTTTGGGTGCATCAAACCTTCATCGTTGGCCTGCTGTTCTAAGGCACCTTCAGCTGTTTGATTGTCTGCAAGTGTCATCGTTACCAATACACAAGCATTTGAGGCACACCTGTCAGAAGAACAACAGGACAAGAACACACCACAGCACCGGAACATCACCTCCGTGGAAAATGGTCTGAAATTGTAATAATTGCAAAGGAATGATGTGGATTTTGCGGACTCTGACAGTCTGTGTTATATTCACACCGTCTTCATGGTCTCTTAACACTATACTGACGACATTATGTTATAAACTATCGATAATAATGCACAAGCAAACCATGTAAAATTGTAAACCGCGAAAAGTACAGGCACCTCAGTAGATTGTACCACAGAAAAAGCATGGAACGATATCTATTTTCGATAAATTAAATTATTAATCTCATAGTTATATTCATTTCACTTTACAATATGAGTTTACAAATATATATGGAAAATAAATTACCCCGCTTTATCCCATATCATATACAAACTCTTCAATATTCATTATCAGCGCCAGATCATTAGCCAATCACGTGATGCGATTCGGCCGCCTCACTGGACGCTCCAATAGAAATCTACATCTGAGTTCATTATCGTCCTCAGGGATAGTTCACGTTAAAAATGTAAATTCTGTCACCAATTTTACGCAGATGAAAACGATTCTGTTAGGTATTGACAGTGTTTACGATGACATACACTGTATACAAAGTCCTAAATCAATGTAGTTTGTTGCCCTCACAGCTTCGTTTTCATTCCCGCCAAAATTAAACATGGCACTACCATGATGAAAGCCAATAACTTTGCATGGAAAATAAGGAAAATAACACAGGAATGACCTTCGGGTGAGTAAAATATTACATAATATTCATTTCCCGGCGAACTATCCCTTTAATTAAAGCATATTTACGCTATCCAGAGGAGACTTCCCTCTTAAGACATTTACAGTAATAAAAACCTCTTTATAATTACTATTGATTATATATATACCATCACAACTCTTGTATGGTAATTTGTAGGTATTGATTGCATTTACCGCTTGAGTTGTACTGTGAAAGATGATTTGGTGTATTGCTCTTTGAGCACATTTTGAATGTCACTAATTACTAAAAAGATGCTTTAAACACTGATATCTCAAGTAATACTTCAGTGCCTGAGAAAAATCATGTCTTTATGTAATGCAGTAGAACAGTAGAATTCATTAAGGCAAACTAACATTTCAAATGGGTAAAATTGTTGTAAATTGAATCATTTTAGAGTGTGATCCTTTTAAAATCACAAAATTTATGTCTCCTTGTTCTTAAAAATGGCTCATATACAGGTATCAAAACCTGATGTTCAAGTTGTTTATCTGCATTTGAACAATTTTTTTCAGTTCTCTCTGAATGGCCTCTGGATTGCGTCACGTCACGTCCGCTCTGTCTTTCAACTCTGTCTCGATAACACTGATAACAGCACTGAATCAAGCATGAGCCATGATACACCAGCAGAGAAAGAGTTCGGCAGAGTTCGGTAGGCGCATTAAAAGTCAGCACAAATACTCATGTTTCTGACCTTGAGTACTCTCACAGCTCGTTGCCTATTAAAACAGTTCTTTCTTCTGAGAGTTTTATTAAGGCGCTGAGATCCGCTTGTTGGGGAAACGTAAGGCAGAATATTAACATCTTCATATTGATATGCAACCTGCAGAAAATTTCCTCCAACGCTCCGTTTAGAGAATGGCTTTTTCGGAAAAAGGAGGAAAGTCTCCGGCCAGCGGCAACCTTCTTTTCGAGCCACGTAAATCCAGATCTGCGCACCGCTTTGTAAAACTCATTTAGGTCCTGAACGCTTGCGCCATGGCCTCTCATCTCTGGGCTCTTGCATTTTGGGGTCCTTCTTGAGGAAAAAGGAAGTTGTAGAGTGTCGTCACTAGCTGGAACAAACCCATCTGGCCTCTTTGAGGGAACTGCACAAAAATAAACCAAAAATTGTTATTCATCAGGTAAAATGACATAGGTTAAAGAAGATATTGGCATTATTATCAATCACAACCTCATTTTCTTCCATAATGTGACATATCTCCAAGTAAAAAGTGATTTTAGAAGATTCTATATACTAAATGCCAATCATGACTTAATAGCAATTTAACTATTGGTTAACACTATTTTCCCTGTATTGAAAAGGAAAGGTATTAGACCAGGAGTGTCTGTTAGGAAATCAAATAGGATAAAAAAAAATAGCATGTATTTGCCATTAGATGGCGTTCTAGTCTCAAGCTTCACTGCAAACCCCTCCCCTTCCCTCCAAATCTCCCTGATGGACAGTTAAAGCAGCCAATCAGCAGTGTTGTGGGCGTGTGTTGTAGTTCTTAACTATTGCAGTGTATTGCATAAGCTGCCGCTCACACTGAAGGCATGCTAGATTTAAAAGAGTTAGCAAACTGTAATTATAATGAACTAATTTAAATTCTTCTGACCCATTTATTCCTAGTTGGATTGGTGTCTTTCAAGTTTTCAAATTATTCAACCGCCAGTTTGATCTGAGAAAATTAAGTTTCAGTTTTTGATGGTATCTGAGCTCATAGCGGCTGGTTTCCACGTTTCTCAGACTATGAAATCTACAATCTGCAAGTTCATTAAAACATCTCAGCCGTAGCGGCTCAGCATATAACACATACCGAGTGTTACTAAAGGTGTTACATTAGCCTACTTTTGAGATTGTGGTCACATGTCTGCTGACGTGGCCCTTGAGTCAGAGGCTAAATATAGCTTGCAGTATAAACACACTCACATCCTCTTTCTGAGCTCACTCACAAACTAGCCGGCCAGGGTAGACACTTAACTCATCATGCGTTCTTTGAAAAGTGTGATAAATCTAAATTTATCTCTGTTAACCATACAGAGGGTGTGAGTTAATATTCCTCTCTAATCAATTAACATAGAAACATAAAAAATGCAAAATTACTGCTTCCAAAAGACTTTATTAAAACTAAACTTAATTAAAACTAAATCATTATGTTTTTAACAGTCATGAAGACTGTAGTTTTATAAACAGTTATAAAAGTTAAAAAAATCTCT